>NC_133647.1:55077134-55377134 GCF_009905375.1 Apium graveolens
AACTGACCAATACCCTTCAGTAAAAATCAAATCTTGCGCTCTCAACATGGCTCAGTTGGTGTAGTTTTACAACTAGGCACTGACAGTGTACATATTTTCAAAATGGAATTCCGACTACATATCCTATCAACAACATTCCTCATAATCTCTGGATTCAATTTCCAAAGATCATTAAAATGACTTGTTGACTGTCCAAAGAAATCTTCATCTCCGTGCTCTCCGTCAGCAAGAACGGATCATCCGTCTTGCAGTGCTTTTCCTCCAGCAACATGACTATCGATAGGATCTCTTAGACTATGACTAAGTTGTTGATGTTAGGAATCATAGATTAGGACTGTCTTGCAACTTTTACATGTAATTGCTAAATTTCATCGAATTTATTTGTTTGATATATTAATGAAATTTTACTTTTTTTTGCAAGATTTTATCTCTGAGTCGTTTCATATTCTGATGAACTTTTAAATCCTGATACTAATCATATTCTGATGACCTTTTAAATTATGATAATAATTAAGTTATGATGCTGATGTGGCAGTATTTATTTACTTGGTTTATTTTTGGAAATTTACCTCACTTGTCATATTTTTACAGATATTGGTAAAGCAATAATAATAGTTTATTAGTGGGAACGTTTTTTTTTAAAAACTGAACGTCCTTGATTAATGGTATTACTTGGTTAGTGGGACGGCTTTTCTTCTTGAAAACTGCATGTGATAAGTATGATTACTGAATACCCGTGCCCATTAATTATCTTTTCCTGCTGCATGTCTGACAGTGTCTCAACGGCTATTTTTTACCATGTATCAGTAAAAGAGAGACAAGATTGTAAAATCTTTTTTTCACTTTTATACTCTATCTCTCTCTTTTTACTCTTATTATCTCTCATATTCACTGACGCTTTATCATACAGACATTTTATCAAACCTTACAGGCAACCTTATTTCTCACTTATTCTCATGGCACCTAAGGATTTAATTATTGATGGAGCCAAGTTTGTACCTAACAACTATGCTGCAATCTTGACAAGGCTGAAGCTCCATCTGATTTGCACTTTGTGCAAGATTTTTTAGCAAATAGTGAGATTGGGTATGCTTTGACCCAACCTCAAAATATTTCAAGCCAACAAGTTCTGATGTTTTCGCGAACTGGGATTTTTGATGATGGTGGTGCTACTGGTACTCCAAGCATCGTATTTGAAGTGAATGATGTTGAGCATGTGGTTACTCCTGGAGCAGTTCGTTAAAGCTCTCCACTTACCAGAAGGCTGTACATTCTCAAACGCGGAGGACCTGTTCTACAGCAACTCATGGCCAGTCTTGGGTTTTATGAGAAGAGTTGGGCAAGCTGGACAATTGAAAAAGGGAAAATATGAGGAAGGAATGGAGCTTTTTCTTCGATTGTATCACTAGGGCATTCGCCAATAAGTGCTCCAACTTTGATGCCATTTCCAATTATGAGTCAGCAAATCGGGTATGCTCTTATTCATCAAACTCACTTTGATTTTGCAAGAGCTGTGCTAGGTTTCATAGGGGATAGGATGACAGAAGATAGGAATGTAGTGTACTTTGCTAGATTCTGTCAGCTTATATATAATTTATGTTGTGCTGATGAGCCCCAACCTACCACTGATTTAATTCCACCCTTTAAGCTTGCAAATAGGGCTTTTAATGATTTATTAAATGCTGACATTAAGAAGAAAGTGGTTAGACCCTTACAGATACCTCAGTCTGTAAAACGATTCTTGTAAATGCTGATCCTCAAACCTACACATCTGTTTACCCTGATGTTCAACCCACCAGCACATCACAGCCACCACAACAACCATCAGAACATACCACTTCTCAACCTCAACCTACTCAACCCTCCATCATAACATATTTCAAACCATCACAGACATCTCAACCTTCACCATGAGCACATCCTGTGAGGCCTTCATCTTTCAAACCTTAGAGGACAAAGAGTGTACCTCAGACACAACAGAAGAGAAGAAGGATTGTTCTGAGGGATGAGTCAACAGTGAGGAACAGGATCCAGTGTCAGAACCTGTTGTTGTAGAAGCTGAGAAGGTCTCTTCTCAGAAGGATACTAGAAATAGGAGTTCTAGGCCCCTAAAAAGGCTTAGAAAGCTAAATTCTGATGATGCAGCTTCTACAGTCTCCTCAAAAGCTAAAAGCATTAAAACATTAGTTAAAAGGCCTGCAGATTCTGGTAAAGGACTGGAAGCAGCAGCTAAGGAAGGGGATCATGAATCTCTGATCTCACAAGACCCTGTTGAAGCTAACAATTCTCCAAGTGTTGATCCAGATCTTCATGCAACTCATCACTCTCCACTTCATGAGCCAGAAATAACTCATATTCCCACACCTCCAGTATCTCCAGTACATGTTGATAACCAGGGGCCAAGTGATGAAATTGACATCCAATACTTGGAAGTGCCTCACGTTTTGTACTTAGAAGCTCTATCTACTCAAATCACTCCACCAACAACACCACTTATTGATGCTGATTTCAATCCAGAATTGCCTACAACACCCTCTCTGTATCTAGATACTGAAGATCAGATGTTAGGTGAGGATCAGAATATGGCTGTTGATCAGAACTTAGTTGGAGATCAGCACTTAGAGGATGATGTGGAAGCCTCCATAGCCTCTCATACTATTCTTTTATCAGAGGATGCTGATGATGCTGATTCTATAAGTTCTGATGCTGCTAATGATGAAGTTACTGGTTAAGCTGCTGCTACAAATGTAGATGCGGATGCAGCTGGTCCATCAAGACATGCACCTCAACAAACTGTTCATAAACCAGAGATAGTCAAGAAGTTTGTTACAGGGGAAGCACCAGTACCTTGGAGTGAAACTCCTAGAGGACAGGAGTGGACTAAGGAGTGGAACACAGTTAGTTTTGTTCCTTCTGAAAAGATTCTTGCTGAACATCTTGCCAAAGCTGATGAAACGCTGATAAATGATGATTTCAAGGCACAACTGAGAGTTACTGCATTGAGTACAAGGCACCTTCAAGGTCAACACTCAATAACTCATGACAAAGTGAATAAAATTCAAGAAAACTTGATCCAACAAGATATGAATATGAAACTTGAAAAGAAAAGGTTTTTCCAACTTACCTTTGACAGAATTGCCAACATTGAGAAAACCCAAGAGAAGCAACAATCTCAGATTGATGAAATTTTGAAGAATCAAGCTTCTCACCAATCTCAACTCAATGAGATCCAATCCTCAGTGGACTTGCTTGTCTCTCTTCTTTTACCCTGCTGATGCCAAAAAGGGGGAGAAAGTAATTAAGTCCAAATGCAAACCTATCAAGACACTAACGGGAAATGATGATGGAAAAGATGACCAGGGAAACTCTGAAATGGGTGGAGGTCATGGTCAAGGTAATGATTTTTCATCAAGTAAAGCTGGAACTACAAGTCAAAGAACAAGTTCTGATACTGGGAGAAGAATAAGTTCTTATACTGGTAAAGGATAAGTTCTGATGAACTTCTGGAACTTGATGAGGAGATTTCAAGACAGTTATTTCTGAAAGAAAATCCAGGAATGGACTTTGAGAGTCTAAAGGAAGAAGAAGTTAGACTTAAGTTAGAAAAAGTCAACTATAAATCTGAAGCTTCTGTTGTTGAAAAGAACATTCCTAAGGCTAAAGGCATTGTGATAAAAGAAAGGATAAATCCTGAGGCAACTAAGGCCAAATCACAAATGGAGATAGATCCAAGGTCCAAGGGCAAAGAAAAAGTTGGAGAACCTGTAAAGGTTTATGTGCCTACTATGGATAAAAGAAATATCTGTTGAAGATGCTAATCTTACTCTGATTTCAAAGAAGATTTCTCAAACAACCTCTAACATGGCTCAAGTTGTTCAGAGTCAAGATATAGTAAGTTCTGATATGACACTGAAGCAAGCAACCTCTGACATAGCTCAAGTTGGCTTGATATCAGAAGATAAGTTAAAGAAAACCTCTGACATTGCTCATGTTAAATCCTCAAAGTTACTCCTACCAGTATTCACCAAAGCTAAACATACTCAACCTTTGAAGGCTGCAGCAAGTGGTTTTGAAGCAAGAGTTCTTACAGGAAAGGAAGCAAGAGATAAATCTGGATTGGGTAGTGCTGAAGAAAAGAAGAGTACAGAACACAACCAATGATCCAACTTCCTTAAGTGAACCAGGTGTTGGAGCAACTCCTGAAAGATTGAATCGACTTGAATCTGTACAGATAACTTACCATACCTTCTTGAAAGAACACATCTTGTTATATTTTATGACAGATGGAAGGGTATACCATATTAGGGAGAATGCTATACCACTGAAGTATTTTGAGGAACTAGAACATGTTTAATTCCTACTTCAAGTGAAGAATAGATTAAAAGAAAGTGCTGCAAATTATTTGAAGAATCAAATTTAGAGACAGAAGAAGCTTTATTCTGTAAAATCTGACAACACATACTGCCCCAAGTACAGAGATCACAAGGGTGATATTGTCGAGATGAAGCCTAACTCTGCTAAGATTATAACTACCTTTCTAGGTTATAAGGCTGTGGAATTCAATCTTGAGTCTGACAAGGCATATTTGATCAGACTAGATCAATTAATAAGAAAAGCTAAAATAAATGATCTGAGGGCTGCTATCTTTCAAATTGGTGATGATACAGTTGAATTGAAGAATGCTAAAAGGAGGATGATTGATGAACTTAAATATGCTGAGAGATGTTTGTTAAAGAACTATCTCAGAACAACTCCTGACATCAAAGAGATCAGTAATTGAAGCCAAGTCAAGATCTACAACTGCTCAAATTCTGATATGTATACAGACTGAAGTTGTTATCAGAAGTTAAAGATGGTAAAGCTTTAAGGACTGTCAGTTGTAGTTATCTAGTCAAATTCTCATGGATTTGTACTTAATGTTTTTGACATCATCAAATATCTGTTAAACTTGTATATTATGCTAATTTACAAGTTGGGGGAGATTGTTAGATATATTTGATATTGTCATGTCTAATATGATTTGTGTTTAGTTTTTAGATCTTACTTAAACAGGACAAATCAGTACTTAACTGGAAATTAGCACTTATACTGAAGTCAGAACTTAAGTTATCAGGAGATATTTATCAGGAGATAATATCAGGACTTAAGGGGACTTTTAGATAAGAAAGGCCGCTGATTGAAAGGAAAGAAGATCAAGACAAACGCACGAAGAGATATGCATGAAGAAGGAATTCTATGAAGAATAGAATACTTGGAAGAAAAGATAACTGATTGATATATTTTAGAAAGCAGAATTATATTCCATATCAATTAGAGATTATCTTGTAACTGTGTAGTATATAAACACAGACATAGGGTTTACACTATATGTGTTATCATTATTGAGAATAATATTCATTATAACCCTAGCAGCTCTCGTGATAATTTGTTCATCACTGAGAGAGGACAGTTCTATAATGTAACAGGGTTTAATAAAGTTTGTTTTCTGTTACTTGTGTTCTTTAATTCGATTTGATTGTGCTAAACACTGTATTTGTAATAACCCCAATTTTTGAGAAATTTTGAAACCCTTATGAATAGTGTTTTTGCTGAACGAGAAAACTTTTCATGCCACGCTATGTAGGGGTTCTGTTATTGATCTTATGGGATATTATTAGTACTCTATGAAGTATATAAGTGTATGTAAAGATCGTCAGAATCCAATTCCGAACACTTTGGTTTTTCCCGGAAATCCACAAGATACGGAGAGAATTGAGTATAAGGTAACAGGATAAAAAGGATTTAAATAAAAGGATTATAGGAGAGGATCATAAAAGGGATATAATATATTGAGAAAGGTTAAGGGAACCTAAGTAATAAGATCCCGGGTATGATCCTTCAAACGATAAACGAGAACGAAAGTTAAGCGAACCGTATAACAGATCAGCGGTCATTAGGCAAACGATTAGGAAGTTAATCAAAGGGATTAGTGGGAATGATGTCATCCAACCAATAGAAAGAGGACAAGGAAGGAAGGATGACATCATGTGGATGAGATAAGCATGACATGGGAAGGAGGAGGTGTGGTGGCTTTGTAACCACACAAATCCAAGGGCAAGAAGGTACTTTACTAAATCAAAAACAAAACCAAATCAACCAACCAAAAGATCAAGACAAGGCAAAACACAAAATTCTTCTTCTTCTTCATGAAGCTCTCGGGTTCTCCTCTTAAAAAATGGAAGTTCAAGCTCCTCCACTTATTATTTAGCAAGGTAATTATCTAAGCTTCCCCATGGATAGTTACATACTTCCTATAAGTTTAAGCTTCTAATTCCAAGCCAATCTTTTTCTATAAATCATCAAAGAAGATGGTGAATAGTGTTTTCAAGAACTAAAAATTGTGTTCTTGAAGTTTTGTTTAGATTAAGCTTGGTTAAGGGCTTTAAAGGTGATTCCAAGCCATCCTCTTGATTCTCCACTCTCCAAGGAAGGTATAAACTACAAACCCTAGCTTTAGTTTTGAGTAATTAGGATTGAATGTGTTTGATATAGCATATGTGAGGCATGGTGCTTGATTGGTTGAAGTTTGGTTGAGTTTGTAGAGATTAGTTGGTTTTGTTGCATTGTTGGAGTTGTAAATCTTGGTAATTAGTTAAAGAACCTAAGTAAAGCTTTTAGTTCATGTGAGGAATAAGTATAAATGGTTAATGTGCATTTGTTGGGGCTGTTATGATGTGGTTTGGAGGGATATTGGTTGTATGATTGATTTGGGGTTGATTTGTGGTTGGTATTGAATGGTTTAAAATTGGGAAAACGCGTAAACATAGCCGTCGTAACGTCCGATTTTCTTTGGACTGTTTTTGTGCATAGCATTAGGACCCGAGAACCCCCTGCTAGATTATGACCACTGCCATGTTTAGATAGCTCATGTTACGAGCTTCGTTTTGATATGTAGTTCGTTCGATTCCGATGCACGGTTTAGGAGAAACGACCGTTTCAAGTAACGGCGTTTCGCGAACGAAACTTTTTCCCTCGCCTTACTTTGAAACATAGATTAAAGACCAAAAAGGGTTAATTAATGTATGAAACATTTATGGTAAGTGTGTTAGGCAGTTGGTAAGACACTCGCGAAGGAATCGCTTTAAAACTCGTAAAGGTTAAATTATTAAAAATGGTGGAGCCGAGGGTACCCGAGTGGCTTAAGCGAATCAGTGAGCGCAAAACAAGCGTTAGAGTCTAAGTTAGTTAAAGTATAGATTTACAAGTGATTTTGGTTTAATTCCAACTTACTTGTTGTTTATAGGTTACCAGACTCGTCCCGAGCCATTCGTAACCCCAGTCGCTCAGGCAAGTTTTCTACCCGTTATACTGTTGTTGTGATGTAAATATATGTATATGCATTATCTTGTGATATTGCATGATTGTTATTAGCAAATTTTGCGATATATTGGAGCATGCTAATATGGTATATATGCATGTCTGTTTCGTAATCTGGTTATCTATCTGTTGATTTCAATGCTTATAGTTGCATAATACCTATGCTAGAAATAAGCAAGTAGTTGCGTATACTCTTAGTATAGGGGATAAAAGGTGAACATATTTCTAAACCGGGAGTCGATGTTCCCGAGTATATATATATATATATATATATATATATTTATTTATTATATATATATATATGGATATAGTTTTTAAAACTATTAATCGAATAAGGTTTATTCGATAACTTTAACTTTATTTTATTATTGAATATTATTTCAAAAATTATTCGAAGGCGTATGACTCCTTTATTTTATTTATTGAATATTATTTGAATATTCATTTGAGGATGTATGACTCCTTTATTTTATTTAATGAATATTATTTATAATATTCATTCGAGGTATTATGACTCAGCTTATTTTATTTATTGAATATTATTTGAATATTCATTTGAGGATCTATGACTCCGATTATTTGCTGAGATATATTCTTTAATTTATTAAAGAATAAGGTGTCGATAATCAAACTTATTTTTGATTATTCAAATAAAGATATTACTTTCGTATAAGTATATCTTTGATTATTTGCTATTCATTTCAAGTATAAGTTTTAATACTTCTACTTCAATTATTTTATAAAGATTATTTTTATGGGAATATTATTTAAATAATAATATTCAGACATTTTCTAAATATTCTGGGGACTGATTTACTTCATTAAATCAGTTTTACTCCAAACACTCTTTAAAGTGTTTTCGAGTCTTTAAAATGATTTTCAAAAGTTAGAGCGGATCCCAAAACTATTTTTATATTTAAGATCTTCCTTTTAAAAAGGGGATTTAAATACTCGCTCAAAACCTGGGGGATCCGGCTCGGTGGTGTGTTTTATATTCGCAACAAGGTTGCTGTCTTGGTAAAAGAGTTTTTGATTACTTACCCAATATTCGGGAAGTAAAATTCTTGGAACAAGTTAATCCATTAACAGGCATCGCCTGGGAAATATCGGTGAGTTTTCCTTTCCAACTAGGTACGACTTCTTGGTGGAGCCGTATCAACAAGTTTCTACTTGGGGAAAGGAGGAAACGAGCTTTACGTTTCAGAGTCATGGATTTCATCTGAACTAGGAGTGGCGTAAGTGGTCGAGTAGCGCCGGCCCAGCCTTATTATATTGGCCCAAATGGCCTGGAAGTTCCGCTAAGGCGGTCCATTCCTTAGGAGTTCAGTGTTCGGTTGACAAGTAAATCCGACAGGTTCTCCTCTACATGTAGAAAATGGTGGGGTTGTACTACTACGACTGATCATCGTAAGTGGTCTTCCTGGCGCGGTAAACTCCCGTAATGAGTTCATCATCCAATTGGATATTTCTGCAACACTACCCAAAGCACTTCGATAGAAAGGCTACGGTTGGGCGATTGTTGAGTGTTGGCAGGGTCAAGTTTTCAAAATAATGTTTGCATCAAATGAAGTATCTCATAACTTCATTTTATTTTGATGATATTTTAAAGGTTGAATCTATTCAAGTATTATCTTGTAGTCTCGTCTATGTGATGAACTTTGGAAACTAATTATAACTTGAATGGTGGTAGTTCAAGTAGTATTTGGAAAAGATATAAGTATATTGGAGTATTTTGTAACTTCATCTTTTAAACTTATATCTAGTAAATGATTATCTTATGCATGACAAAGATTTTCAGAAAAACGTTGAGACAAGGTTAGATATATGAGACCACCTTGCAACGATATTTTTATACAGTTATACACTGGAATTCTGTGTGTATTATGCATGGAAGAGGACTTCCAATATTTTGAAAAGTATATATGTATATATACTGAATATTTTGCGACTTCATCGCATTAAGTTATCAACTTGGTTCATTTCTTTTGACCAAGACTTTCATGAGTATTATGAGTAGGCTCATATATTGTAAATCATTATACATATTGTTTTGGTGGGCTTGCTGCTCACCCTTGCTTTCTTCTTTCATCACACAACAACAGTTAGGAAAGATGGCCAGACTCCAGCAGACCCAGCGCAAGCGCGTGGGAAGCGTTCCGCGTCTTCCCGTTGATGTCGTAGCTGCTATAGCTGCAGAGGTAGATCTATTGTAGATTAGACCATCTACTTTTGAGAATCAATTATGTATAATTATAACTTGTGGCAGATAATGGCAATTAACTGTAAATTTATCAAGTAATCATTTTGGGTTGTAATAACTTTTAAATTGTGGATTCAAAGACTTGTACTTATTTAAATTTCATCTCTGAGACTATAACGGGTTGTGGTGTGTGTTAGTGTGGGGTCACAACATAAGGTTATTTATTAATTAAGTGAAGTGATATTGTGGAAAGAAAGACCGTGACGACCCGGATCCCGACCCCGGATCTGGGGGTGTTACAGAAATGGTATCAGAGCCAAGCGTTATAAACCTCAGAGATGATGGGACGTTAAGATAATAAGTTCACTAAGATAATAAGAACTCTTGCCAAGTTCATAGTCGGACTACCTAACGTAGTACTGACAGTTAAAACCCTTATGGGAACCCTTATAAATGTAACGATAGAAGCGTAGTTCGTTATCGTATATGGTAGCGGGACTCCGAACCCTGAAGTTGAGGAACATCAACGCGATGATGTTTTATTACTAATTGGAGATCAGATTGTGGATCCGATAGAGTGTCCTAATGCAGGACCGGATGATGTTGATATTGAGGATGTTGTCCTAGTAGGGATAGTTGTTGAGAAGGACCCCATAGAGGATCCTGACAGGATTGGATAAAGGACCACTGATGAATTGATGACCATGGTTAGGGAAACTACCAGAGGTAGGATTGGCCGGTCACTACCGGAGGTTCGTTCAAGTTGTAAAGATAGTAGCCTCTTTAACGCGGCCTACTCGTAAGACTGAGAAGTTTGAATGGACAGAGAAATGCGAGAACAGCTTTCAAGAACTGAAGCAAAGATTGGTGATGGCCCCTATGCTGGCATTGCCGGATGGAAAAGGAGATTTGTGAAGTATAGTGACGCTTCGCACTAGGGCTTAGGGTGCGTGCTTATGCAGCACGGTAAGATAATCGCGTCTGCGTCAAGACAATTAAGGTAATATGGAATTTGATATCCCCGCCCATGAGCTTAGGCTCGTGGCAATAGTTTTACCCTAAAGATTGGAGGCACTACTTGTATGGAGAGAAGTGCGAGAATTACCTAAGCCATAAGTGCTCTAGTACATTCTTACGTAGAAAGAGCTCAACATACGCCAGAGGAGGCGGTTAGAGCTAATCAAGAATTATGATTGGGAGATTCGTTATCATTCGGGGAAAGCCAATATGGTGGCTGATGCCCTTAGTAAAAAGGAGAGACTCAAGATGATAATGTCTTTTGGGGAGTTTATAAGAGATTTTGAAAAAAAAAAAAAATGGAAATAGATATGAAGGTAACCGGAGCCGGTACCGAAAAGCTGTTTGAGATTGCAATACAGCCCGAATTATTGGAAAAGATCATATTGTGCCAGAAAAAGTTATGAATAAAGGCAGAGAGCCAACAATTAGATAAAAGATTAATATCGAGAAAGATGATAAGGGAATAATGAGGTATTCCTATAGAATTTGGGTTCCGAAAGTTCAAGAGCGTAAGGATGAGAACTTAGATGAGAGCCATGGTTTGAGAAATAAGATTTAGAGCAAACCCTGAACGTGATAATCAGGGAGGTCGCCATCAAGATAGAAGGAACCCATGACATAATGGAGTGGAAAATGAGGATTTTAAATTAAAAGATGACCCCAATTATGGGGAGTAGGATGAAACATTTCATACTAAGGAAACAGAAAGTCGAGTAAGGAAAGGAGACCCGAGACAGTACTCCTATACGGCAATTCATGGACCTGTCTAAAAAGAACTTAGACTATTATCCCCAACCACCACCCTGAGGAGACAGTGCGGTGAGAAATTCTTTCATGACCTTTAAGTCGCTAAGCTCTCAGAGTTCCAAGGAACAAGCTGACCCAGTCGAGGCAAGAGCCTGGCTAAAGGAAATAGATGAATCATTTGAGATTCTAAATGATTGACGAACCACAAAAGACTGTTTTGTCACTTACCCTCCTAAGAGAGAGACCACCCGCTGGTGAAAGGCCAAGGAAGGCACGGAGCAAGAGATTATAATAAACTGATTTAAGTTCAGTCAATTGTTTTCAGGAAAGTACTTCGCAAGGTTATGGAGATAGTGTAAAAGCTTAAGAGCCAGAACAAAGGCAGACGAGTATGATGAATTATGAATCTAAGTTGTAAAAGTTATCAAGATTCGTTCTGAAGACACGAATCCAGAATGACGGGATGTTTAAAATCAATGCTTATGTTGTGTTGGTTCATGAAATAATGATAAGAGAAAGGAATATAAAGGCAAGAGAGTTTGAGGAATGATAAGGGAGTTGGGTATGAGGAAACCCTAAAGACTCATAGAAATAGAAATAGAAAAGTAGGTAATCGTCCGGATGAGAGTGGTTCACCATGAGTTAAATTGATGGTTGAAGGTATAAGAGATACATATATTTTATCCCCTGTTTAAGTTGGGAAGATTCGAGGAAACCTTGAGATAATTCGAAGGATAAATATGAGACGCGGATAGACTGAGGAGACAATAAAGTAAGAAATTAAGAAAATTGGGTGAAGGAAGTGACCTTCAAGAAGGTAAAGTGTAAGACCGGTGGCATGATACCCAGAAAGGGAGACGCCAGATATGAAAGATATCCCAACATTGAGATGACTGTTGAGATAAACAACAAAAGTAAATAAGGAATTATTAAGAAGAAGTTCACGTTGAACATGACCAATATCTTCCAGAACATCCATGTTATCATTACCAAATCAAGAAAGAAAAGTGGATGACCATTGTTATCTTTTGGAGGCCATATGGATTGACCTCAATTTGAATAAGGATGCTATTATGAAGTTAGGTATAGACTATCGAGGTGGGAATGATTGAATAAGACACCCTTATCAGGGATATATGACTTGATTTATCCATGGAAGGATGCAGGTACCTTTTAAAGGTGGAATTAAGGATAGAACATCGGTAACTTAAAATGAATCCTAGGGGAATGCATAAAGGTTGGAATTTCACCCTTAATAGGGACAGTATGAGTTTTGACAGTATGATTTGGAAAGGGTTAATGTAGCAACAACCTTTAAGAATCAGTGGAGAAATTTTTCCGAAGTATATAGGCAATGGTTCTAGTAATAGTAAATGGTATTTTAATATGCCCTGTATCTAGGGAATACAGGAGGAACGATTCAAGGATAACCTTAGAGGTTTTGCAATGAGAAAGGTAATATTCAAAATTCTCAAGAATGGAAATGTTGATCAAGGAAATATGACGTAATTATAATGATACCAAGTGAGGCACGTGTTAAACCACGAGAAGGTATGGATCGAACCAATAATGGTCGAAATTGTTCAGGGCAATTAGGACTTAAGATAAAAGATGTTCTAATTATGATTGAGAGTCAGTCATGACAGTGATTAACCTCTAAAGACTGAGGCAATAACTTATGGAAAAATGGTGATTTTTTTTTTACTCATCAGATTTTAAGGAAAGCATTTTCACATAAGCTGTGATTGAAATAAGGTAGAAATTTATTTGGAGGTGGTTAATGTGACATTAACTGTAAGGAAATTTTACTATCAGGAAAGGCCAAAGAGGTGGCCGACACTTTAAAGGTAAGAGGATAATTATAGGCGCTCGTGCGAGAGGAATACAGTGATGATGGTTAAAGTTGTGAAGGTTGTATTATGGTTTGGAAGATTGACTTTCCTTCTGATGACTGTGCAATACCCGACCGTAATAGTAGTTGGTAAAGGTTTAATTCGCGTAATCGCCATGAACGGGCTATCTATCTTAGGAGGTCCTATCTTGAGATAAGCCAGGACCATGTTTCAAAAAGGACTAAACAAACCTTTGAGTTAAGTCTTCTATTGAAGGCATATGATTACGAATGGTATTAACCTGCTATCGTTGCTTTGATTGAAACTCTTCTGCACTTTTATCTGCTTCATGTCATGAAGGTACGTCAGAGTTTGGAGTGTTCTTCATAAATTGTGATTGGTGGTTATGTTAACTCCTTAGGAGAATTAGATACGAGATGTATGGACTCCGTATGGTTAGTTATTAAGATTTCATGGAAAATGAATGACTACAGTGGGTCAGTGGTGGACCATAGTAAGGCAGCAATGATTCTGCGAGTAGTGAGCTGATTACAACCATGAGAGTTGTATTGGAATGGGTGTTGAGATTGAGTACCACTAATCGGGTCGTGGTAGTGTATAAGTTATCATTGATAGACTAATTAAGTAGAGTATCTACCTATTGAATATTTATTCTTTCTTATCAATAGAGAGCCGTATTATTATACGAGGAAGGTTGCGATGCGAGCATAGAATCCTAGTAACAGTGATATATAGAATGAGATCCCAGATTCGATTTTCGATGTCGAGGGAGTTTCAAAGGTGATTGTGTATAAGCTCGAGGAAGAGCATGGGTCCATAGAATGATGGACGGGATAGAGAAAATATTTAGGCACGTGAAATACGATGCTATAATACTTGATGTTGATATAAATACATATATGTTTTGTTCTCCTATGACAAACCTCTATAGTTCAGAGGTAGATTCCAAGCCAGATATTTTGTGGCAGTATATTTTTTTTCATATATACAATTCTCTTCAGTTCGTTCTTTTCTCTTCTTTTCATTTCATGTAAGCTGAGAAGAACAACCCTTCCAGAAAGGGGAGGTATTGCCGAATGACTATCTATCTGTGTGATAGAAGCCTAGTAGGATACCAGCTATTGTTTAATTGCTTGTCAAGTACTAAAGGCTGACCACCTTCTGTACTAACTATGCAATATAACAAGTGTTCATGATCATAGTGATCTCTCAACAAATTCCTTTACTTCTATATGATTGATCAAGCTTCCAAAGATAGAAGCAGCTGAAAAAGGAGTAATAAAGTGGTGGTAGTATGCGGAATGGGAAAACATTCGTGATACTAAGGTTGACGTGGTTATTAAAAGGTTATAGAACGCTAACGAGCAAAAGTGTAACCAGTATAATATTAGGAACGGAAGGTAGTAGCGATTACGAACTGGAAAAGAATGGGTATTGAGAAGTAGAAGCTCTAATGTTAAAAGCAATAATGAGAGTCTGTGTAATAGACTTGAAAGAATTTAGAATGATCACTTAATTCGGATTGAGTTATCTTACGACAATAGATCATATGTCATTATCGAGATGTCGCCTTATGAGATCCTTGAGGGAAGACAATGTCGATCTCCCTTATGTTAGGATGAAGTTGTAGAGCGCAAGATGCTCGGACCCGCAGTAGTCCAAAGGACCAAGGATATGATAGATCTAATCAGAGGACGGCTGGTAGTAGCCCAAGATGGACATGATAAGTATGTTGATTTGACACGAAAGGATAAAGAGTATGAAATAGGGGACCTAGTAATGTTATAGGTATCCCTTGGAAAGGATTGATGAGGTTCGGAAAGAAAGGAAAGCTAAGTCTACAATTTGTTGGACCCTTGGATATATTAAGACGTTTGGGAAGTTAGCATATAAGCTAGCCCTAACCCCGAATATGTAGCAAGTTCATAACGTGTTCCACGTATCAATGTTAAGGAAGTGTAATTCAGATGCCAGATAAATAGGGGCATATGAGCGCATAGATATGCAACCCGACGTAACCTATATGGAGCAACCAGGAAGGGTTATAGAGTGAAAAGGAACGAGTGCTTAGGAGAAGGGTTATCAAACTAGTAAGAGTTTGATGGTAGAACCACAATGTGGGAAAATTGACTTGAGAGTTAGAAAGTGCAATACTAAGAAAGTATCCCTATTTATTTCTATCCGATTCCGGGACGGAATCCTTTTAAGGAGGGGAGACTGTAATAACCCCAATTTTTGAGAAATTTTGAAACCCTTATGAATAGTGTTTTTGCTGAACGAGAAAACTTTTCATGCCACGCTATGTAGGGGTTCTGTTATTGATCTTATGGGATATTATTAGTACTCTATGAAGTATATAAGTGTATGTAAAGATCGTCAGAATCCAATTCCGAACACTTTGGTTTTTCCCGGAAATCCACAAGATACGGAGAGAATTGAGTATAAGGTAACAGGATAAAAAGGATTTAAATAAAAGGATTATAGGAGAGGATCATAAAGGGATATAATATATTGAGAAAGGTTAAGGGAACCTAAGTAATAAGATCCCGGGTATGATCCTTCAAACGATAAACGAGAACGAAAGTTAAGCGAACCGTATAACAGATCAGCGGTCATTAGGCAAACGATTAGGAAGTTAATCAAAGGGATTAGTGGGAATGATGTCATCCAACCAATAGAAAGAGGACAAGGAAGGAAGGATGACATCATGTGGATGAGATAAGCATGACATGGGAAGGAGGAGGTGTGGTGGCTTTGTAACCACACAAATCCAAGGGCAAGAAGGTACTTTACTAAATCAAAAACAAAACCAAATCAACCAACCAAAAGATCAAGACAAGGCAAAACACAAAATTCTTCTTCTTCTTCATGAAGCTCTCGGGTTCTCCTCTTAAAAAATGGAAGTTCAAGCTCCTCCACTTATTATTTAGCAAGGTAATTATCTAAGCTTCCCCATGGATAGTTACATACTTCCTATAAGTTTAAGCTTCTAATTCCAAGCCAATCTTTTTCTATAAATCATCAAAGAAGATGGTGAATAGTGTTTTCAAGAACTAAAAATTGTGTTCTTGAAGTTTTGTTTAGATTAAGCTTGGTTAAGGGCTTTAAAGGTGATTCCAAGCCATCCTCTTGATTCTCCACTCTCCAAGGAAGGTATAAACTACAAACCCTAGCTTTAGTTTTGAGTAATTAGGATTGAATGTGTTTGATATAGCATATGTGAGGCATGGTGCTTGATTGGTTGAAGTTTGGTTGAGTTTGTAGAGATTAGTTGGTTTTGTTGCATTGTTGGAGTTGTAAATCTTGGTAATTAGTTAAAGAACCTAAGTAAAGCTTTTAGTTCATGTGAGGAATAAGTATAAATGGTTAATGTGCATTTGTTGGGGCTGTTATGATGTGGTTTGGAGGGATATTGGTTGTATGATTGATTTGGGGTTGATTTGTGGTTGGTATTGAATGGTTTAAAATTGGGAAAACGCGTAAACATAGCCGTCGTAACGTCCGATTTTCTTTGGACTGTTTTTGTGCATAGCATTAGGACCCGAGAACCCCCTGCTAGATTATGACCACTGCCATGTTTAGATAGCTCATGTTACGAGCTTCGTTTTGATATGTAGTTCGTTCGATTCCGATGCACGGTTTAGGAGAAACGACCGTTTCAAGTAACGGCGTTTCGCGAACGAAACTTTTTCCCTCGCCTTACTTTGAAACATAGATTAAAGACCAAAAAGGGTTAATTAATGTATGAAACATTTATGGTAAGTGTGTTAGGCAGTTGGTAAGACACTCGCGAAGGAATCGCTTTAAAACTCGTAAAGGTTAAATTATTAAAAATGGTGGAGCCGAGGGTACCCGAGTGGCTTAAGCGAATCAGTGAGCGCAAAACAAGCGTTAGAGTCTAAGTTAGTTAAAGTATAGATTTACAAGTGATTTTGGTTTAATTCCAACTTACTTGTTGTTTATAGGTTACCAGACTCGTCCCGAGCCATTCGTAACCCCAGTCGCTCAGGCAAGTTTTCTACCCGTTATACTGTTGTTGTGATGTAAATATATGTATATGCATTATCTTGTGATATTGCATGATTGTTATTAGCAAATTTTGCGATATATTGGAGCATGCTAATATGGTATATATGCATGTCTGTTTCGTAATCTGGTTATCTATCTGTTGATTTCAATGCTTATAGTTGCATAATACCTATGCTAGAAATAAGCAAGTAGTTGCGTATACTCTTAGTATAGGGGATAAAAGGTGAACATATTTCTAAACCGGGAGTCGATGTTCCCGAGTATATATATATATATATATTTATTTATTTATATATATATATATGGATATAGTTTTTAAAACTATTAATCGAATAAGGTTTATTCGATAACTTTAACTTTATTTATTATTGAATATTATTTCAAAATTATTCGAAGGCGTATGACTCCTTTATTTTATTTATTGAATATTATTTGAATATTCATTTGAGGATGTATGACTCCTTTATTTTATTTAATGAATATTATTTATAATATTCATTCGAGGTATTATGACTCAGCTTATTTTATTTATTGAATATTATTTGAATATTCATTTGAGGATCTATGACTCCGATTATTTGCTGAGATATATTCTTTAATTTATTAAAGAATAAGGTGTCGATAATCAAACTTATTTTTGATTATTCAAATAAAGATATTACTTTCGTATAAGTATATCTTTGATTATTTGCTATTCATTTCAAGTATAAGTTTTAATACTTCTACTTCAATTATTTTATAAAGATTATTTTTATGGGAATATTATTTAAATAATAATATTCAGACATTTTCTAAATATTCTGGGGACTGATTTACTTCATTAAATCAGTTTTACTCCAAACACTCTTTAAAGTGTTTTCGAGTCTTTAAAATGATTTTCAAAAGTTAGAGCGGATCCCAAAACTATTTTTATATTTAAGATCTTCCTTTTAAAAAGGGGATTTAAATACTCGCTCAAAACCTGGGGGATCCGGCTCGGTGGTGTGTTTTATATTCGCAACAAGGTTGCTGTCTTGGTAAAAGAGTTTTTGATTACTTACCCAATATTCGGGAAGTAAAATTCTTGGAACAAGTTAATCCATTAACAGGCATCGCCTGGGAAATATCGGTGAGTTTTCCTTTCCAACTAGGTACGACTTCTTGGTGGAGCCGTATCAACAAGTTTCTACTTGGGGAAAGGGGGAAACGAGCTTTACGTTTCAGAGTCATGGATTTCATCTGAACTAGGAGTGGCGTAAGTGGTCGAAGTAGCGCCGGCCCAGCCTTATTATATTGGCCCAAATGGCCTGGAAGTTCCGCTAAGGCGGTCCATTCCTTAGGAGTTCAGTGTTCGGTTGACAAGTAAATCCGACAGGTTCTCCTCTACATGTAGAAAATGGTGGGGTTGTACTACTACGACTGATCATCGTAAGTGGTCTTCCTGGCGCGGTAAACTCCCGTAATGAGTTCATCATCCAATTAGGATATTTCTGCAACACTACCCAAAGCACTTCGATAGAAAGGCTACGGTTGGGCGATTGTTGAGTGTTGGCAGGGTCAAGTTTTCAAAATAATGTTTGCATCAAATGAAGTATCTCATAACTTCATTTTATTTTGATGATATTTTAAAGGTTGAATCTATTCAAGTATTATCTTGTAGTCTCGTCTATGTGATGAACTTTGGAAACTAATTATAACTTGAATGGTGGTAGTTCAAGTAGTATTTGGAAAAGATATAAGTATATTGGAGTATTTTGTAACTTCATCTTTTAAACTTATATCTAGTAAATGATTATCTTATGCATGACAAAGATTTTCAGAAAAACGTTGAGACAAGGTTAGATATATGAGACCACCTTGCAACGATATTTTTATACAGTTATACACTGGAATTCTGTGTGTATTATGCATGGAAGAGGACTTCCAATATTTTGAAAAGTATATATGTATATATACTGAATATTTTGCGACTTCATCGCATTAAGTTATCAACTTGGTTCATTTCTTTTGACCAAGACTTTCATGAGTATTATGAGTAGGCTCATATATTGTAAATCATTATACATATTGTTTTGGTGGGCTTGCTGCTCACCCTTGCTTTCTTCTTTCATCACACAACAACAGTTAGGAAAGATGGCCAGACTCCAGCAGACCCAGCGCAAGCGCGTGGGAAGCGTTCCGCGTCTTCCCGTTGATGTCGTAGCTGCTATAGCTGCAGAGGTAGATCTATTGTAGATTAGACCATCTACTTTTGAGAATCAATTATGTATAATTATAACTTGTGGCAGATAATGGCAATTAACTGTAAATTTATCAAGTAATCATTTTGGGTTGTAATAACTTTTAAATTGTGGATTCAAAGACTTGTACTTATTTAAATTTCATCTCTGAGACTATAACGGGTTGTGGTGTGTGTTAGTGTGGGGTCACAACATAAGGTTATTTATTAATTAAGTGAAGTGATATTGTGGAAAGAAAGACCGTGACGACCCGGATCCCCGACCCCGGATCTGGGGGTGTTACACCCGGCCTTGTCGCTTATTCCGACTCAATCAATGGAATTACTTCCGAACATTGGGCCAAGTAATCAAATTGTTTTCTCAAACAGCAACATCGTTGCCGAATATAAATACACCACGAGCCGGATTCCCCAGGTTTTGAGCCGAGTATTTAAATCCCCGTTTAAAAGGAAGATCTTAAATATAAAAAAAAAAAAAAAAGAGTTTTGGGATACGCTCTGACTTACAAATCATTTTTTTTGAAGATTTCCCGAAACACTTTAAAGCGTGTTTGAGTGTACAAGTGATTTATGACGTAAATCAGTCCCCAGAATATTTAGAAATGACTGAATATTATATTTAAAAATATTCCCATTAAAGAATAGTCTTTATAAAAATAATGAAGTAGCAAGTGTTAAAATTTATACTTGAAACGAGTATAAATAACCCCCAAAGATATACCTTATATGCAAGTATTATCTTTATTGAATAATCGAAAATAAGTCTTGATTATTGACATCTTATTCTTTAATAAAATAAAGAATTATTTCAGCAAAATAATCGGAAGTCATAGATCCTCAAATGAATATTCAAATAATATTCATTAAATAATATAATTGAGTCATAAGCCCTCGAATGAATATTCAAATATATTCAATAATAATATATAAAAGAGTCATAAGCCCTCGAATGAATATTCAAATAATATTCAATAATAATATAAAAGAGTCATAAGCCCTCGAATAATATTCGAAATAATATTCAAATAAATAAAGTTAAAGTTATCGAATAAACCTTATTCGATTAATAGTTTGGAAAACTATAACCATATATATATAAATATATATATTATATCCATATCCATATATACAAAATCTACTCGGGATCCTCGACTCCCGGTTTTAGAAAATATTTTCACCTTTGGGTCCCTATACTAAGGGTATATGCAAGTTACCGCTATCCTCTAGCATAGGTATTATCAACTGAACCAACAGATATATTTCAAGAATATGAAACAGGCATGCATATACCATATCACATGCTACAATATATCGCAAGAATTTGCTAAATAACCAATATGCATTTATCGCAAGATCATGCATATACAAATGTATACATCACAACAACAGTATAACGGATAGAATACTTGCCTGAGCGACTTGGGGGTGAGAAAGGCTCGGGACGAGTCTGATAACCTATAAACAACAAGTAAGTTGGAATTAAACCAAAATCACTTGTAAATCTATACTTTAACTAACTTAGACTCTAACGCTTGTTTTGCGCTCACCGATTTGCTTAAGTCACTCGGGTGCCCTCGGCTCCACCATTTTTAATAATTTAACCTTTACGAGTTTTAAAGCGATTCCTTCGCGAATGCCTTACCAACTGCCTAACACACTTACCATAAATGTTTCACACATTAATTAACCCTTTTTGGTCTTTAACCTACATTCCAAAGTAAGGCGAGGGAAAAAGTTTCGTTCGCGAAACGCCGTTACTTGAAACGGTCGTTTCTCCTAAACCGTAAATCGGAATCGAACGAACTACATATAAAAACGAAGCTCGTAACATGAGCTATCTAAACATGGCAGTGGTCACAATCTAGCAGGGGGTTCTCGGGTCCTAATGCTATGCACAAAAACAGTCCAAAGAAATCGGACGTTACGACGGCTATGTTTACGCGATTTCCAATTTTAACCCATTCACAAACAACCCAAATCAACCTCAAATCCAACATACAACCATCCTCCATCCTTATCACATCATAACCACCCCAACCAATTCAATTTAATCTTTCATACTTATGCTTAAACTTAACTTTAATCATTCTTAAGTTCTTTTAAATCAAAACCACAATAATTACCATTCCATTCACTACCATACCAAATCTCAACTCTAAATCATAACAACAACTACAATATCAACCCACTACTCAAAATCACCTTATAATATATGAACCTAGGGTTTGGAAATGGTATACCTTCCTTGACAGTGGTGGGTGGAGCTAGGAAGCCTTAAGAAGCTTTGAGAAGCCTTAGGAAAGCTTGGATCTTCAAGAAAAACAAGAAAAAGTTCAAGTTAAAAACTTGAAAACACTATTCATTGTCTTCTTCTTTGATTAAATGAAGAAGTTAGAGAAAGAATTAATGGCTAAACTCATGATATAGCCATAACTAAGCATAAAGATGATTAGGGAATTTTCTTACCAATTTAGGATGCTTGGATCTTGATTTTTGAAAAAAATCTTGCCTTTAAAAGTGTACAAAGCCGAGAGCTAAGATGAAGAACAAATGCCTTGGTTGTTTTTGATTTTTGATGAAATAATTTTGCTAGCTTGGTTGGCTTGATTGTATTTGATTTAGTAAATTACTACCTTGCCCTTGAATTTGTGTGGTCCTTATTCAACCACACCTCATTCCTTCCCATGTCATGCTTACCTCATCCTCATGATGTCATCCTTCCTTCCTTGTCTTCTTTCTATTGGTTGGATGACATCATTCCCCATTAATCCCTTTGATTAACTTCCTAATCGTTTGCCTAATGACCGCTGATCTGTTATACGGTTCGCTTAACTTTCGTTCTCGTTTATCGTTTGAAGGATCATACCCGGGATCTTATTACTTAGGTTCCCCTTAACCTTTCTCAATACATTATATTCCTTTTTATGATCCTCTATCATAATCCTTTAATTTAAAATCCTTTTTATCCTGTTACCTTATACTCAATTCTCTCTCCGTATCTTGTGGATTTCCGGGAAAAAAACCAAAGTGTTCGGAATTGGATTCTGACGATATTTACATACACTTATATACTTCATAGAGTACTAATAATATCCCAGAATATCCATAACAGAACCCCTACATAGTGTGGCGTGAAAAGTTTTCTCATTCAGCTAAAACACTATTCACAAGGGTTACAAAAAGTTGAAAATTTTGGGGTTATTACAGTTTTTTAAAATGAAATTATAATATCCAATTCTAAATCATTATTCATTGGTCACTTGATACCATAGCTCTTTTCACTTGATGATCATTATTCTCAGTCCTTGTCAATGTGACTTGCTGAGCTAGTTAGGTCATTTGTGCCGATGTTGTTTATGTTCTTTCCAGTTAGAAGGAACCTGTTGGTAGCGAGGATCCCCAATCTAGTGTGAGAGCTAGGAGTCCAGGTTGATGGAGTTAGGCTAGCTGACAGCTTTTGGAATAGTTTAAGTTTTATCAAGTTTTGTAATAATGTTTAATATTTCAGTTGTAAGTTTGAATAGTTGGGATTTGGGCGTTTGTAATATAAGTGTGTGTGTGTGGCTTGTGTGCATACTTTAACCTGTTGCGATCCGTGGTAGTGTGGTAAGTAGGGTCACTGTATATTATTATTATCTTTATCATTTTTTATAGGCATGTTATAAATAAGGTGTGGTGTGTGTGGACCCCAAACTTCTGACCCGATTTTGGAGGGCGCCACAAGTTGGTATCAGAGCTACAGGTTAAAAGTCACTGACACAAGCCTAGGTTGACGGGAATGGGTAGAGGGTTTAAGATTAGAAGTAAGAAGTAGAAAAAAATAGAACATCGAGAGGTTGAGTGCGACGGTACAACAGGTATCAGTATAATTCGCGTTGTGGTTCGAGATTCTTATATTATGATAATGATTTCAGATAACAGTGATGGCCGACTCTTTCATCCCCGTATCAGCTGATCACTCAGAGCCCTCAGTTAGAGGACCATCTTCAGATCCACGTCCTGTTGTTCCACCGGTGTTGGCTATTTTACCTCCACCTGTGTTGCAGCCCATACCACTGCAGGTCTATTCCACCCCAGGCATGAGGCCAACCTATCAGAGGACCCCCACCAGCTGATTCAGATTCCACTGGGCATTCAGTTGCGGGTGCCCCATTCCAGTCTACATTGTATCCTATTCCTTATTACCGGTATGAGGCTCTTCTATTGGAGCGTGATTCCTTATTGGCACAGATCCGAGAGCTGCAGCATATCATCAGGACTACAGATGTTATCATGGTGTGAGGGAGCTTCGAGAGGAGATCCATGTGACACGCAGGATTCTTGAGGCTAGGCTACATGGAGCTATATTACCTGGCCGAGGACCTAATGCATTTATGGGATGGGCTTTAGTGAGGTGATGGAGGATCTTGAGAGGCTAGGCGGACCAGAGTTTCCTTGGAGTTAGATCCAGAGATGGAGATGCTGATCAGTGTTGTTGTGGTTGTTTAGTATGTACAGTAGTGTTGTAGTTTGTATTAGTAGACTTTTGGGTTGTATTCATAGACTAGATCTACTGACTAGTGAGTAGGTTTGTTGTACCCCTTTTGCTTTTACTTCCAAAGCGTTTTTAATGCTTGTACTACCTAAAACTTTGATCTATATATCAGTACTTTTCCTTTCCAGCATTGTCATTTACATTACTGCACCTATTTTACTTTACCTTCTTTATTGCACTCGTTATACCCCTGTGATACCATATATCCTATTCCCTTAACTGTTTATATTCTGTAAAGGAGCATGCAATTTACTTAGTTCAACTGTTATAACTGTTTTTCAAAAAGAGATATTTCTGTTTTACAAAACTTTTCTTTTATGCAAAGGATTTGATTTAAAGGCTAAATAAGTTGTTTGATTCTTTACAGAAAATGCTTCCCAGAAGGAATACCCGCCCACCAACACCCAGAATGAAGAAACCAACAACAACAATAACAACCAAGATGATACTAACCAGAATGTAAACCCAGGACCTATAGACCCATCAATAGCTCAGATTCTTCAAATCTTGGCTCAACAAACAGTTCACCTGACTCAACAGCAACAAAGGCAAACCAATCCCCATGTAACTTTCAAAACTTTTCAGGCGGTAAACCCACCAGAATTCAAGGGTTCCTTAGATCCGATTGAAGCGAATATTTGGTTAAAGGAAATAGAGAAGTCGTTTGCTTTAGTTAAAGTGAAGGAAGAATAGAAGGTGGAGTTTGCAAGTTATTATTTGAAGAATGAGGCCACCTATTGGTGGGAGACTGTGAAGACATTGGAAGGTACATATGTTATACTTGGGAGAGGTTCTGTAATAACTTGAATTTTTGAGACCTTGTAAAAACGTTTAATGAATAGTAACCCTGACAGACGGGGAAAAAATTTTAGCCCACACTAGTGCATGAGAAAATGAGTTTCGGAGTTGATATTATGATTATACGTATCAAATGAATGTATGTAAACGCTATTAGTTTTCGGAAGAAAACGAACTTTGAAAATCGACCATATTTACGACTCATCGAGAATTACGGGAATCGCAATATAATTACAAAATTAAAACACTACGGATTTATATCAAAGTATGATAATTCCAAAATATAAGGAATAAATACGAAAGGAATTATGTCACGAACCATTTACGAGGAAGTAATTCGAAAACGTTTAAGCGAACCGAGCGAATGCGTAAACGATTAAATAAATGTAATGCACTAACTAACCATGGTAAGAAAGTAACCATGTTTACTTTATCAAATAGTGAGCTAGAGATAGGATGATCAACCAAAGCTAATAGAATAGTAAGCTAATGAAGCTAAGCAAGTGGCTTAGCTTGTAATCTACCACAAGCTAGCTAGATTTGTCTCCAAGATTGGCAACATAAATTTAAAACCTATGATTCTAAACTAGAGAATATCAATCAATATAAGATATCACAAGCTACCACTTGCATCATTCCAAGAAGCAACCAAGAAATAAACACTTCTTCTCTCCCACTTCTCTCCATTCGGCTTTCTTCTTCAAACCAAGGAAATCAAAATCAAAACCTCAATTCTAGCATGGATAAATCCTCCCATTAATTCTCAAGCTTCTTAACAAACAAACTAAGGTAAGATAAATCTTTGAGCTCTTTTATCAAGGTTTGATGGGTGAAATAAAATCAAGAAAGTTGCTAATGAATAGTATGAATAGTAACTCGTCTTTGGTTTCTTGATTTCAATGGCGGTTTTAGGTTCCAAAAACTATACTAAGCACTCCCAAGACTTCACCATCATCAAGAACACATCTCAAGCTCTCAAGAAAGGTAAAAATATTTGACCCAACTTATTTAAGATTTAAGTTCATGATCCTTTTAGTATGTAGTTGTAAACCTAGTTTTGGTAGTGGTATTGTTGAAATCTTGATATTTAGCTAAGTAGATTTAAGGTTGATTGTTGTTTCCTCAAGAACATGATGTTATTGAGAGTAATTAGTGTGTTGATGATGATATGTTGATTTTTGGTGGTAGTATAAAGATTTAAGGCGTAAACGAAACTGCGATCGTAAACGTAATCTCACTAAAATGAACAAAACGTAACTTTAAGTTTCTGCAGAAAGTCCCGAGTATGTAAACTGTAGTTTCTTGAAAAACAAGTTGATTATGATAGAAAATGTTATAAGGATCATTTAAGCGCTTGAATCGCTTGATTCCGATTTACGGATCAAAGTTATGGCCGTTTTACTAAAAGTGGTTTACGCGACAAAAACTGTTTCGAATTACGAACTTTGAAAATATAAAAGATCCATTTAAAAATGTTCCTAAATCATGAAATATTTACAGAGAGTAATAAATAAAGTTTATTATCTTACATAAAAATTTCAAGTAAAAATGTTGATTTTTCAATTTTATAAAAATGTCGGAGCCGAGGTCGCGCGGAGTACGAATGTCAAAAACAACCCCCTGTTAGGAAACTGTCACTTCGGGATTTTTACCCCCTGTTACCAGGAAAACTAATTTCAAATGATGTGTTCTAAATTTTATCTAGATCGCGCACGTAAAAACGGTGCATTAATTGAGTTAACGGTTTGAGAGATATTAACATTTTAGTGAAAGTGGTTTTGAATAGTAAAATTCCGTAGTTGACCAAACTTTTGAAATGCTTTTCACCTAATTAATTCATTTTATCAAAATGAAACTTTTAGGATAAATATCAAAATCACTCAAGAAGCTACTCTAAGTGGTTTCATATTAAAATATTAATTTTAAGATTTATTAAAAATGATAGAGTGCAAGCCGCGTAATAGTAATATTCGATAAAGTCAATTCTAGAAGACCACTTTGACCGTCCGTTTCGACCAAGAAGTGATACTTATTTAGATTCGGTAAAATAATGAAAGTTATGAAGTATTAAACTTATTAGAAATATAAGTTGGTGATGAGAGTAGGAATACTGATTAAGATTATGATGTTTGTTGATTAGAAAACCCGGAATGAGAGGAAGTCGGGGAAACGTGTCTTGGACTCCAGGCAAGTTTACGAACCCAATTCTATTTACTGTTATGTTGTGAAAGGATTGTTTTATTATCATTACATAAGTACCATGTTTGCCATGATACGTAGTTATTGAATTTTCGCATGATATAGCGATGTTGTACGATAAGTATATATCGTGAAATGTTAAATTCCGCTATAAGCGTGACATATTATAATAAGACCGAGAGGTCGGTCAGAATTTCAAGATAAAACCCGGGAATCATTCCGGTGATATTATAGGACGACTACAAGTCCATAGTAGTACGTTTTAAAGGAACTCAACGTCCACTTACCAATATTAAACACCTCGAGCTTTTATTAAAACGATTTCCAAAGATCGCATTCCCTCAACTATACTGTATCATTTGGACAAGAAATATTTACTTACTATTCATTTATTAGGGAGAAGTATTCTCCAGTAAATATTTACTTCAATCTCAATTAAATATTAAAGTTTTTAATGTATTAAACATAAATTAGTTGAGGAATATTATTTTATTTTTTTAAAAGTAAACTTCTTCGAGGTTTAATTATTTATCGATTATCATTTAATAATTTACTATTTATTAAAGGGTTTATTTATGATTTGAAAATCATAGAACCGAATTTAAATTACGTTCTGATTTTTGAAAATCATTTGAATAATTTCAGATCGTCGGAGAATATTATCCCGACTTATTTAATATTTTGAATATAGTTTCAAGGAGCAACTTTTCCCCCTTATTTAATTATCTGTTGACAACGATCAACTCACATCCTTAGTACTTCCTCCGAAAATTTCGGAAGTACGTATATATATATACATTTATATCTTAGTAAGATAAACTGTTTCTATCAACAAGCAAAACGCTTGGGGAACTTCGATATGGTTCGAGTTCTCTGGTACTATGTGTGCTAGATGGACTACCAAAGGTTAGAATTCTTTTAAAAGGACAAGGGAGGGGTAGAATCTGGTACTATGTGTGCTAGATGGACTACCAAAGGTACCGCAGGCGAAGGTACTCTATGTACTCAGGAACTTGTGAAGTATGTGTATACCCAAAAATGGGACACGTAGCCCGAATGCGGCAAGGGTGATAACTGGGATACGAAGGTGTCGTCCTTCTACTAGTAGAAAAGGTTACTATTATCGTATTACGACTGATCATCGTATGCGGTGGCTCTAACGAGTGTCCTATTCTTCCAATTGGAATTGTGATGTAATACCGTAACTTAAGCCTAGGCGCTGGGTTTACTATTATGGTATTTGCAGGTTAATAAAATCGACTAAAGGATTGTTTTCATAAAAGGTGTGTATCACCAAGGGAAACTATTTTTGAATAAAATATAATTATCAAATATGATGTTTTACGTGAGTTTATCATACAGTCATTTTCACACTGTACATTATTATGCTGGGCATGCTCACTCTTGCTTTCTTTTAAATGACACAACACAACAGATAACCAGTATGTCGGTGTGGGACTTAGTCGCTTGCAGTCATGGGGAGGATCCCTGGCAGCTTTGTCTCAGGTCTGCCAGAGTATCAGAAAGGTATAAGATATCAGTCGTAATTATTATAACTTTATATAGAGGTTATGAATAAGTGTTTGAGATCCTGTAAAGTACATTTGAGTTTTAATAACAGATGATACTTGTTGTACTTCGTTTCTAAGGATATAACTTGTGAGTGTGTGAGATTGGGGGTCTGTGATATGGAATTATTGTAATATTGAGTTAATACAGGTTACACATGATTTGAAGGATTTCGTGACGACCCAGATTCCTGACCCCAGATTTGGGGGGTGTTACAGGTTCAAATAATTGTTTTTAGAAAAAAAAATTCCTAAGTTTGTTCAAGATCAGATGGAGCTGAAGTTTTTAGAGCTAAAGCAAGGAAATATGTCGGTAGCTGATTATGAAAGTAAGTTTGAAGAGTTATCGAGGTATGTGCCATCATATGTAGACACTGACAGAAAGAAGGCCAAGAGATTCCATCAAGGTCTGAAGCCATGGATCAGAGGGAAGGTAGCCATATTTGAATTGGATACCTATGCAGGAGTTGTACAGAAGGCCATGATTGCAGAAACTGAGAGTGAGATGTCCCAGAAAGAAAAAGAAAGTAAGAAGAGGAAGTTTGAAGGAAATGAAGGACAGTCACAACCAGGGAAGTTTCCAAATTTTAAGAAGGGCAAGTTTCATCCAGGGAGAAATTTTAATTTCAAAAAGCAAAATGCAGGCGACGGAGGTCAAGGCAACCGTCCAGTCAATATAAATCAACCAAATAAGTTGAGGTTAACTTTTCCAGATTGTCAGGTATGTGGGAAGAAGCACAGAAGAGTTTGTAATAAGTTGAACGTGGTTTGTTTCAAGTGTAATCAGAAAGAGCACTATTCGAGGGAGTACCGCAATCAGCCAGTGAGAGAACTAGTAAACAAGGATCAGCCTACTCGGAATCCAGCGGTTAAGGTTCCAGCTATTGGATTTACATGCTTTAAATGTGGGAAGCCAGGACATATAGCCAGGGATTGCAAGACACCAGCCCAGTCAGTAATGCATTAAGAATTATGGGATCTACTCCAGCAGTAAATGAGAGTCCAAGGGGCTAGAGTTTTTGATATGTATTTAAGGGACGCTATCCAGGATACTGATGTCGTGGCAGGTACGCTTAATGTGAATTCTTTATATGCCAAAGTGTTAATAGATTCGGAAGCAACTCGATCGTTTATTTCTCAAGATTTTGTTAGTAAGTGAAACTGTTCAGTTGAGTATTTAAATGAAATAATGACTGTGGAATTAGCAAATCAAGAACGTATATCTGTTAATCAAGTTTGTGGGAATTGTGAAATTGAGATTTCTGGTAATAAGTTTTGTGTGGATTTGATGCCATTTAAATTAGGAGAGTTTGACGTTATCTTAGAAAAGGATTGCTTATCTAAGCACGATGCCCAGATAGATTGTCGAAATAAGAAGGTAATGGTGAAGACGCCTGACGAGAGGATAGTAACGTTTAAGGGCCAGAAACAAGCAAAGAAGTTCTTAACGATGATTCAAGCTAAAAAGTTACTATGGAAAGGATGCGAGCATTTCATTGCTTATGTGATTGATAGAAGTCAGGAGCCAGCAAAACTTGAAGATATTCCAGTAGTCAATGAATTTCCAGACGTATTGCCCGATGAGTTACCAGGACTTCCTCCAGATAGAGAAATTGAGTTTGCGATCGACTTAGCACCTGGAACGGAACCAGTATCCAAGGCCCTGTACAGAATGGCACCCGTTGAGATAAAGGTACTAGCAAAGCAATTGCAAGAGTTGTTAGAGAAAGGAGTAATCAGACCCAGTTTATCCCCGTAGGGTGCATCGATACTATTTGTCAAGAAGAAGGATGGAAGCATGAGACTGTGCATCGATTATCGGGAGCTCAACAAGCTTACAATCAAGAACAAGTATCCGTTACCCAAAATTGATGATTTGTTTGACTAATTAAAAGGAGCCAAGTACTTCTCCAAGATCGATTTGAGGGCGGGACATCACCAACTAAAGATTAATCCAGAGGATATACCAAAGACAGCTTTTAGGACGAGGTACGGACATTATGAATTTTTAATGATGTCTTTTGGATTAACCAATGCCCCGGCTGCATTCATGGACCTGATGAACATAATTTTTAAGGAATACTTGGACAAGTTTGTTATTGTGTTTATAGATGATATTTTGATTTATTCACAAACAGAAGATGATTATACAGAACATTTGAGGACAGCTTTGGAGATTTTGAGGAAGAAAAAGTTATATGCTAAATTCTCGAAGTGTGAGTTTTGGTTACAGGAAGTCCAGTTCTTAGGACACATAGTCAGTAATGAAGGGATCAAAGTGGACCCAGCGAAGATTGAAGCAATTACAAATTGGAAAAGACCGAGAACACCAACAGAGGTAAGAAGTTTCTTGGGATTAGCGGGATATTATCGCCGATTCGTTCAAAATTTCTCAAGGATTGCGACACCATTGACAATACTTACACGGAAGAATGAAAAGTTTATATGGAATGATAAATGTGAAGAAAGTTTTCAGGAATTGAAGCGAAGATTAATTACAGCACCTGTTTTGTCACTTCTAGATGATCAAGGGAATTTCATAATCTATAGCGATGCTTCCCATAAAGGACTCAGACGTGTTCTGATACAGCACGATAAGGTTATTGTGTATGCGTCAAGGCAATTAAAACCACATGAATAGAAGTATCCTACTCATGATTTGGAGCTAGCGGCTATAGTATTCGCTTTGAAGATTTGGAGACATTATCTATATGGAGAAAAATGTGAGATTTATACGGATCACAAAAGCTTAAAGTACATATTCACACAGAAGGAGCTTAATATGAGACAGAGAAGATGGTTAGAGTTAAATAAGGATTACGACTACACGATCAACTATCATCCCGGTAAAGCAAACGTTATGGCGGACGCGTTAAGTCGGAAATAAAAGTTGAATATGTTATTAGTACCCGAAGAGATATACAAGGAATTTCAGAAACTGGAATTAGAGATTAGAGTTTGCAAGCCTGATGAAGCAAAAGTGTATAGTATGACTTTCCAGCCAGAGTTATTAGAGAAGATAAGGAAGTGTTAAGAAGAGGTAATGGATCAGAACATTAACCGTTTGGTAGGTGAGGAATTGTGCATGTAAAAGGACGATCAAGGTATTCTTAGGCTTTCTTCTAGAATTTGGATTCCACCAGTGACGGAGTTGAAGAATGAAATTTTACAGGAAGCTCATAATTCAAGGTATTCAATCCATCCAGGGAGTACCAAAATGTACAGAGACTTAAAAGAAAATTATTGGTGGCCAGATATGAAGAGGGAGATTATAGAATGGGTTAGCAGATGTTATACATGTCAGAGAGTTAAAGCAAAGCATCAGAGACCAAGTGGATTGTTGCAACTATTAGAGATTCCAGAGTGGAAGTGGGAGCATATTGCCATGGATTTCATAGTTGGATTACCAAGGATGAAAGGTAATCATGATGCCGTTTGGGTTATAGTGGATAGACTTACCAAGTCAGCTCATTTTCTGCCTATAAATGAAAGATTTTTATTAGACAAATTAGTCCATATGTACCTAAAAGAAATCCTAGTTCGTCATGAAGTTCCTGTGTCTATCGTATCCGATCGAGATCCGAGATTTAATTTGAGGTTTTGGAAAAGTTTTCAAGAATGTTTGGGAACGAGACTGAATATGAGTACGGCTTACCATCCACAGACGGATGGCCAGAGTGAAAGAACAATCCAGAAAATCGAAGACATGTTACGTGTTTGTGCTATTGATTTCAAAGGAAGTTGGGACGATCATTTACCCTTGGTAGAATTTGCTTACAATAACAGTTATCATGCCAACATTGGAATGCCACCCTATGAAGCTCTTTATGGACGCAAATGTCGATCTCCCGTATATTGGGATGAAGTAGGAGAATGCAAAATACTTGGACCTGAATTAGCGCAACAGACAAAGGAAGTTGTTGAAGTTATCCAGAAGAGATTGATAGCAGCACAAGACCGTCAAAGGAAGTATGCAGATCAATCAGGGAAAGATATGGAATTTGAAGAAGGAAATCTGGTATTACCGAAAGTATCTCCGTGGAAAGGATTAACCAGATTCGGGAAGAAAGGAAAACTAAGCCCTAGATATGTCGGACCTTTTGAGATTCTAAAGCGTGTTGGCAACATAGCTTATGAATTGGCGTTACCTCGCACATAGAGCACATTCACAATGTTTTTCACGTATCGATGCTTAAGAAGTATAATCTAGACTCCAGGCATGTAATCGAACACGAGCCAATAGAGCTTCAAACAGATTTATCATATGTAGAGAGCCCGATAGAGATTCTAGAAGAAAGAGAGAAAGTGTTAAGAAATAAAGTGGTAAAGTTAGTAAGAGTACTGTGGAGAAACCCAAAGGTTGAAGAGTCAACCTGGGAGTTAGAAAGTGATATGAGAGAAAAGTACCTTCATTTGTTTTCTTAGGAAATTCTGAGGACAGAATCCTTTTAAGGGGGAATGTTAGGGCGAAATTATGCGCTAATAATACGCGCAAGTATACGCGTTCGCAAGTAATATAGAATACTTTCTAGTTCATTCCCACAGAGACTCAGACTAATTATGTTCAATTAAACTCACTCACCACTGTATGATTACTTCTCAATATCAAGACAATAACACTTAAATTTGATTAACTAATTATTAACTATAATTAACTACTAAAATTAAACACTTAATTAACACTTAGAATTAACAATATTAAAATACTCATGAGATCACAACATAATTACTACTTCCTTCAATAGCCATTGTTATTACCCTTAGCATGCAACAGTGATGATTTTAATCGAATAACACGAAACTGATAAAAGCCAACTTTCATTGTACTAATACCATTCTACCAAACATCCACAATTAAGATAGAAGTTGAATAGGCATCAATTATGTTGAGTCCCTATATGTCTACAAAAATTGACAACATAACGATTTAAGAACAAGTTATTCCTTTTGATTACACAGGGCGAATAAAACGGTTAGAGTTACCCACTAATCATGCAACATCATACATGAACCTATGCTAGCATGGCAAGTTCTAAATCTCAAGATCCACCGTCGCTTCACAAGAGATTAGCATCCTATCTTATATGTCCGTGACGCACATAAGACGAATACGCACAACTAATACTAGATATCATACAATCATCACACACTAAGATATTAAACAACTAACTAAAGAATTCCATAGTAAATCCGTTACGACCCCATGATCACGATTAGCCCATGTTAGCACTCATCGTCATCATGGGTTCATATGAAAACATGATAAATAAACACAAGAGAATAATAACTAAAACTACTTATATTAAACCAGAGTACGTCACAAGAGTAAATAGGTTCAAAGTAAGAAAACTAGCATCCAATGTTACAACGAAATAAAGAATCACAAGAAAATATGCTTCCTCTTCGTTGCGGTGTGCTAAAACGGTCTTCTTCCTTATCTCCTTCGCTCCTTGATTAATACAACGATCCAACCTTAGTGAAACGTCTCTGAAATCTACTTATATAGGAGTCCCATAAAACCCAGATAGCTCAGAAGTAGGAAGGCAAACAGAAATAGGAGTCTAAAATAATTATTCTGAATTTACCACCCTGCACGGTCGCTCAGCATAGCTGAGCGGGCGCTCATACCCTTTCTGGAAAAATGATCTGTTTGCTCCGTTTCTTAGCTACAATCTGCTCCTATCTTCCCACTTGCAATGCTAAACACATGCCAAGACTTATTATTGATGAATTCTCTCCCGAAATGCAACTAATACCCTAAAATGCACAAACACTAGAAAAACGCATCAAATACACAAAATACTTGATTTCAAGACAACAATTTAAGCTATTATAAGACGTTCTAAGTGGTATAAAAACATGCATGAATGCAATCTATATGAAATGCAGCGATCCCCCTTACTACGACTAAACCAACGAACTTACGACATTTCAACAAATGCAATTAGGCGAATAAAGATCAATCAAATCGTGCAAACTAACATACAACCAGAAACGTCGTGTGTGCAGATGCTTAACAGATATGGTTTAGAACTAGATCAACTATCATGACTCAACTATCCTCAAGGCAATCGCATGATTGTACAATGAATAAAAATTCTAGGCACAAAGTGACTTATAACACTTCAAGACTCCTGGAGCTTATTACGGAATCATGCTTTTATTTATAACAACAATGCTTATTTGACCGTGCAATGAGTGAGGTCCACAAAAGACTTATACAATGGCATCCATGTAGCGAACGTTAGGTTAGCGGATCCCAGACTATAAAAGCCTTAGGTCACTAGGCACAAAGTCCCCTAAGAACTTAATAACTTGAATACCAAAGAGCCACTCGTGATCAATTATGCATTAATTCTTTATTTATTTATTTTTTCTCTTTTTTTTCTTTTCTTTTTCTTTTCTTTTTTTTTTCAAAATTTCTGAGCAAGTGCGTTTCGCTCCATCTTGCTCAACCCTAGACTACTCGCATAAACACACGAGCATAAAATTCTAAGCATAAAAAGTAGATTAGCCTCGAAAACCATCAAACCATAACAACCATCTAGTCCTCTAAAGCATTCCCTAAGACTTACTGAAATTACAAGTGTTTCTAGCATGCATATCAACCTACACGATTCAACATCACTTTAACGCTATCACTACACTCGCATCAACATCACAAATCAATTGGTAAATCAGCGCAAAAGGGAACATGGCATATGCATGAGCTACATGACATGATAAACAAATAAAGCTATAAATAAATAAATAAAAAACTATATGGCAAAAATTATGCAATTATATGAACTATACTATCATGAACATGCAACTATATGACACACACAAAATATTCCTTAACTACCACCCCCAAACTTAAAATCTTCATTGTCCCTAGTGAAGGTAGTAGAAGGGAACATAGGGTATACCTACTCGGAGAGATTATCATCATCATCACCCTCAGAGGGTGGTGTATCAGGAGGCGGATATGCAGAGTCTTCACCAAACACTGGCCACTGGATGTCAGCTCCAAGGCCTCGAAAAACAGTCCCTAGTGCAAGGGTGAGCTCCTGAGCAAACCTGCTCTGCGTCTCGTACATAGCATCCATCCTCCGTGACAGCCTCCTATACTGGGCATCAGCCATCCCAGCACCCTCCTGAGCTCTAGAAGAACCAGCCTCATCACGCCTTGGCCTCGCCATGGTAGCACCTCGTGCTGGACGCCCTTCTAGAAGACGATAACCCAGTCCATGCTCCTCGGGCTCACCACCGGTCCACTCCTGCATCTCATGCAGAGTCCCAGAGTCAATAGGAACGGCCGACAACTGCAACTGCTCATGAGACGGCCACTGAACTCCCACAGCTCGGCAAAGCTTGGTAACCGTAGATGCATAAGGGATGTTCGTGTGCTTAGCTCCCCTCAAAAACTTCAGAATTCCCTGGTAGATGAACTCACCAAGGTCCACATAGTACTCCTCATTCAAAGTTCCCCACAACAACTGTGCTCTCTCAACTATGACCTCATGTGCATGCGAAGTAGACAAAATATTAGCACAAATAAAAGCATTCCATGCACGGGCATACCTGTTCATCGTAATCGCCGAAAAGTGGCGATACTCATTAGTTCCAGTCTTGAAGGTCCATATTGTGCCCGGCCTACAGAGAGTAGCACAAATCAAATCCAAGTCAAAATCCTCAGCAGTCTTCTCATTCCAGTTCTCCTCCGTGGGCTTCCTCTGTCGCTGCCCAATCACACGGCGAATCGTCGTAGGGTGATAATCAACCGTCATCCCCCGGACCACAGAATACCCATTCTTCTCGGCCTTCGCATTCGCATAGAACTCGCGAACCACGCTCATCGGCACTGCTTCAGGAGACTCACAAAAAGTAATCCACCCATTCTCCGCAATCATAGGCAACAACTCAGCATCCCTCCCCGATGGTAAGAATCCCCTCTCCTTCAAAATTGGCTTCCCCAGAAGCCTAGTGTACTCCTCTTCAGCAACCCTATCATTCAAATGAGGCCTCGCAGTAGTACCCCTCGAGGAATCAGCAGTAGGGACAGTGATGCTGCTATCGATAGTCCTTGCTCTCTTGGGTACCATCAAAACTGAGTAAAAGTGCTTGAGATTTGTGTTTTTGTGTTTGGGAGAGAGTTGAAGTGTTGAAAGTGTATGGGAGATATATGGGATAGGTGTATGTATATATAGAGTAGGGATTAGGGTAGAATTTGATTAGGAGTGGGTTTAAGGGTTAAAAACATGAGATATTGGGGAAATAGGTCGTGGGTTATGGGCTGTGTTTTGTGTTCAGCAAGCTGAGCGACCGCTTAGCATAGCTGAGCGGGTGCTCAGGGGGCGTCTGGAAATTTTTTTTCCAGGCTCCATTTTTCTGATTTTTTTGTGGTTTTGGATAGGTTATTAACTTCTAAGGGTTCCTGTAATAACAAATCATGGGTTGCCTCCCACAAAGCGCTTCTTTTTCGTCATTAGCTTGACATTGCGTACATTCCTCACGTTGACAATAAAACGACACTAACCACTTCCCGGTTTATCGTGTCCCCATAGTAGTGCTTCAAACGCTGACCATTAACCTTGAATGCTTGGTCCGGATCATTCTCAAAACTCTCCACCGCTCCATATGGAAACACAGTTTTAACAATAAAAGGTCCAGACCACCTTAATTTCAACTTCCCAGGAAAAAGTCGGAGACGAGAGTTGAATAAGAGAATTTGTCACCCCGGCATGAATAACTTAGGATGTAGATTCCTATCGTGCCACCTTTTCACTTTTTCCTTGTACATTTTGTTGTTCTCGTACGCTTGGAGTCAAAATTCATCAAGTTCATTAAGCTGAAGCATTCGCTTCTTTCGAGCTGCATCTAGATCCAGGTTCAACTTCTTCAACGCCCAATAGGCCTTATGCTCAAGATCCGCAGGTAAATGACATCCCTTACCATACACTAGTTGAAACGGGGACATCCCAAGTGGAGTTTTGTATGCTGTTCTGTAAGCCCAAACAGCTTCATTGAGCTTTAAAGACCAATCCTTCCTTGACGGATAAACAACCTTCTCTAAGATGCGCTTGATCTCCCTGTTAGACACTTCCACTTGACCATTTGTTTGTGGATGATAGGCAGTAGCAACTCGATGATTCACATTGTAGCGCTGCATCATAGAAGTGAACTTACGGTTGCAGAAATGCGACCCTTCATCACTTATGATTACTCGTGGCGTTCCAAACCTTGTGAAAATCTGCTTATGAAGAAAATTCAACACTGCCTTTGCATCATTTATTGGTAGAGCTTTGACTTCTACCCATTTTGAGACATAATCGACTGCCAGCAAGATGTACTGATTATTGCAGGACGAGACAAAAGGCCTCATGAAATCGATTCCCCAAACATCAAAGGCCTCGACTTCAATCATAAAATTTAACGGCATCTCATGCTTTCTCGTAAGATTTCCCACTCTTTGGCTACGATCACACCTTAAAACAAACTGATGAGCATCCTTAAACAAAGTAGGCCAGAAAAAACCTGCTTGCAGTATACGAGCTGCGGTCTTCTCACTACCATAGTGTCCATCATAAATTGTGGAGTGGCAGTCTCGTAATATCCCCTCCGTCTCACAGAATGGGATACATCTCCTGATGATCTGGTCAGCTCCCTGTCTAAAAAAATATGGTTCATCCCACATATACCACTTCACCTCATGCAGAAACTTCTTCTTTTGAGTTGTGGTCAAATTAGGAGGCATTATATTGCTGACAAGATAATTCACAATATCTGCGAACCATGGCTCTTCCTCCTGAATTGCGAACAACTGCTCATCCGGAAAAGATTCGTTGATCAATATCTTATCATGTGAAGTAGACTCGGGATTCTCCAATCTAGAGAGATGGTCAGCTACTTGATTCTCAGTCCCTTTTCGATACTTGATCTCTAACTCAAATTCCTGTAGTAAGAGCACCCAACGAATTAGTCTCGGCTTCGAATCCTTCTTGGAAACCAAATAGCGAATGGCCGCATGATCAGTGAATACTGTCACCTTCGTCCCAAGCAAATAAGATCAAAATTTTTCAAAACCAAAGACTATAGCCAAGAGCTCCTTTTCTGTAGCGGTGTAGTTCATTTGGGCCCCATTTAAGGTCTTGCTAGCATAGTTGACCACATGAAAAAGATTATTCTTGCGCTGCCTATGAACTGCGCCCACCGCATAATCACTCGCATCACACATCATCTCAAAAGGCTCTGTCCAATCAGGTGTTGTAATAACTGGTGCAGTGATCAACTCTTCTTAAGAGTCTCGAATGCCGTCAAACAGTCATCATCAAATTTGAAAGGCACGTGCTTCTCAAGCAAGTTGCACAATGGCTTAGATATCTTCGAAAAGTCCTTGATGAAACGCCGATAAAAACCCGCATGACCAAGAAAATTATGGATTCCTTTCACAGTAATAGGTGGTGGAAGATTTTCAATGACTTCCACCTTGGCTTTTTCCACCTCAAGACCCTTGCTAGAGACCTTATGCCAAAGAATAATGCCTTCACGCACCATAAAATGACATTTTTCCCAATTGAGCACCAAATTAGTTTCCACACACCTTTTGAGTACTGCGCGAAGATTATTCAAACATTCATCATACGAATGTCCAAAGACGGAGAAGTCGTCCATGAACACCTCGACATTATTTCCAATCATGTCAGAGAATATAGCCATCATACATCTCTGAAAAGTGGCAGGTGCGCCACATAACCCAAACGACACTCTGCAAAAAGCAAATGTGCCAAATGGACAAGTGAAGGTAGTCTTTTCTTGATCCTCTGGTGCAATACAAATCTGATTATACCCTAAGTAGCCATCCAGAAAACAATAATACTCATGACCAGCCAACCTGTCAAGCATCTGATCAATAAACGGAAGCGGGAAGTGATCCTTCCTTGTGGCCTTGTTCAACTTTCTGTATTCCATGCATACTTTCCATCCTGTGACTGTTCGAGTGGGGATGAGCTCATTCTTTTCATTTGCTACCACAGTGATACCTCCTTTTTTAGGTACACATTGCACGGGGCTCACCCAAGAACTATCAGAAATAGGATAAATGATTCCTGCATCCAACCACTTCAGAATTTCTTTCTTCACCACCTCTTTCATGATAGGATTAAGTCTGCGCTGTTTCTTAACAGTCAGCTTACTACCCTCCTCTAGCAGAATCTTATGCATGCAATATGAAGGGCTTATCCCTTTGATGTCTGCTATGGTCCATCCAATAACCGATTTGAATTGTCTCAAGATCCTTAAGAGCTTGTCCTCCTCACTACCTGAAAGGTCAGATGCAATAATAACAGGTAAAGTAGATGCATCACCTAAAAAAGCATACCTCAAGTGTTCAGGCAATGGCTTAAGCTCCAAGGTGGGTGCTTCCTCAATTGATGGTTTGAGCTTTCCTTCAGCATTTTTGAGGTCAGAAGTATCAAGAGATTCAAACGGCATGTCTAGCTTTCGCCTCCAGGGAGAAGCATTAAGATATTATAGTTGCTCATTGCCATCCTCATCATCACTATCAAAATCCCCCACTAAGGCCTTCTCTAATGCATCAGACATTAGCATATGATCGAGTTCTGAAGTAACCGCAGAATCAATCAAATCCACTTTTAAGCACTCCTCATCTTCTGTAGGGTTTGAATATATTGAATGTCACATCCTGATCCTGCACCTGCATAGTAAGTTCACCTTTCTGCACATCTATCAAGGTACGGCCAGTAGCCAAGAAAGCTCTTCCCAAGATTATGGGAATCTTCTTATCTTCCTCAAAATCCAGAATAACAAAGTCTGCAGGAAAGAAGAGCTTATCCACCTTGACTAGCACATCCTCCACTATGCCTCTTGGGTAAGTAATAGAACGATCAGCCAATTGTAGAGACATGTAGGTGGGCTTTGGATCAGGAAAATCCAATTTTTTAAAGATCGACAACGGCATCAGATTGATGCTTGCTCCCAAATTGCAAAGGCACTTGTCAAAAGACAACTTGCCAATGGTGCAAGGAATGGTGAAGCTACCTGGATCTTTAAGCTTTGGAGGTAACTTTTGCTGCACACAGCACTGCATTCTTCCGTTAGAGCAACGGTCTCAAGGTCATCCAGTTTCACCTTCCTTGAAAGAATACTCTTCATAAACCTCGCATAACTAGGCATTTTCTCCAGAGCCTCAGCAAAAGGTATATTGATGTGAAGTTTCTTGAACACCTCCAGAAACTTACTGAACTTCTTATCCAGCTTTTGTTGTTACAATCTCTTAGGGAAAGGTGGTGGAGGATAGAGCTGTTTCTCCCCTGTATTACCCTCAGGCAGAGTGTGTTCAACAGTAGTCTTCCTTGGTTCAGACCTTAAGGTAATAGCCTTGACTTGCTCTTTAACTTCCTTCCTGTCTGGCACTTTAGTGTCACTGAGAAGTATGCCAGGTTGACGATTGAGCACTGCATTGGCTATTTGACCAATTTGATTTTCCAAGGTCTTGATCGACACCGCCTGACTCTTGCACAACATCTTAAGTTCCTCAAAATCAGCACTAGTGGGTGCAGCCGCACCTCCCTGTTGAGGATATGATTGCCTTTGAGCATACTGCTGCGGTTGCTGGAATCCAGGTGGGTTGAACTGTTTACTTACGCCTTGCTGATATGGTTGCTGAATAGCATTCTGATTATTACCCCAACTGAAATTTGGATGATTTCTGTTGTTAGGATGATAAGTAGCTGGCATAGGCTGCTGTTGTCGCTGATAATTATTCACATACTGAATAGATTTGTTAACAAGAGAACACTGATCCGTAGCATGAGAACCTGCACAAAGCTCACAGACCATAGCTATCTGATTGACTCCATAGGTGGCTAGAGAATCGACCTTCATAGACAGCGCTTGGAGATGCGCTGCAATAGCGGTGGCTGCATCGGCTTCCAGAATACCTGCTACCTTCCCAGGCATCATCCTTTGAGTTGGGTTTTGATGCTCATTTGCAGCCATAGTCTCAATAAGATTATAAGCCTCGGTATAGCTTTTGGCCCACAAGGCGCCTCCAGCTGCTGTATCGAGCATGGGCCGAGATTGTGCCCCCAAATCATTAGAGAAACCAGTGATCACCATCCAATCGGGCATTCCATGATGTGGACACTTTCTCAACATCTCCTTGTAGCGCTCCCAAGCTTCGCACATAGATTCTGTAGGTTGCTGCGCAAACTGAGTAAGAGCACTCCTTATAGCAGGAGTCTTTGCCATTGGATAAAACTTCACCAGAAACTTTTGCGCAAGATCTGGCCAAGTAGTGATGGACCCAGCTGGTTCAGAATGTAACCAGTCCTTAGCTTTATCCCTCAGAGAGAATGAGAAAAGCCTCAGCTTGATAGCCTCATCAGTCACACCATTATATTTGAAAGTACTGCAGATCTCGACAAAATTCCTTATGTGCATGTTGGGGTCTTCAGTCGCAGCACCTCCAAAAGAAACAGAATTCTGCACCATCTGAATAGTGCCCGGCTTGATTTCAAAGGTGTTAGCCTGAATAGCCGGATGAAGAATGATTGACTGAATGTCATCAATTTTAGGCCGAGAAAAGTCCATAAGAGCTGGATCTGCTGGAACAATATGATCACCCATGATTACTGGCTCATTCTGCTCACTTCCTGAATCTGAATCTTCAAAATCTATCTTCTCCGAAATTTCAAGAACTTCGTCTGTCTCCTCAGCTGTATCTAAGCTCCTCTCAGCTGTATCTAAGCTCCTCTTGCGAGTACGAGAACGAGTTTGCATAAACGCTCGCTAAAGTACCTGAAACACAACCGGAAACAATAAGTAACACGTCTTCATCACTGAGTCCTAATGACCAATGATGGTAAGTACATAAACTAAACAAATACGTCGAGTCCCCGATAGCGGCGCAAAAAACTTGTTAGGGCGAAATCACGCGCTAATAATACACGCAAGTATACACGTTCGCAAGTAATATAGAATACTTTCTAGTTCGTTCCCACAGATAATCAGACTAATTATGTTCAATTAAACTCACTCACCAATGTATGATTACATCTCAATGTTAAGACAATAACACTTAAATTTGATTAACTAATTATTAACTACAATTAACTACTAGAATTAAGCACTTAATTAACACTTAGAATTAACAATATTAAAACACTCATGAGATCACAACTTTATTACTACTTCCTTCAATAGCCATTGTTATTAACCTTAGCATGCAACAATGATGATATTAATTGAATAACACGAAACTGATAAAAGCCAACTTTCATTGTACTAATACCATTCTACCAAACATCCACAATTAAGATAGAAGTTGAATAGGCATCAATTATGTTGTCCCTATATGTCTACAGAAATTGATAACATAACGATTTAAGAACAAGTTATTCCTTTTGATTACACAGGGTGAATAAAACGGTTAGAGTTACCCACTAATCATGCAACATCATACATGAACCTATGCTAGCATGGCAAGTTCTAAATCTCAAGATCCACCATCGCTTCACAAGAGATTAACACCCTATCTTATATGTTCGTGACGCACATAAGATGAATACGCACAAACAATACTAGATATCATACAATCATCACACACTAAGGTATTAAACAACTAACTAAAGAATTCTATAGTAAATCTGTTACGACCCCATGATCACGATTAGCCCATGTTAGCCCTCATCGTCATCATGGGTTCATATGAAAACATGATAAATAAACACAAGAGAATAATAACTAAAACTACTTATATTAAACCAGAGTACGTCACAAGAGTATATAGGTTCAAAGTAAGAAAACTAGCATCCAATGTTACAACGAAATAAAGAATCACAAGAAAATATGCTTCCTCTTCGTTGCGGTGTGCTAAAACGGTCTTCTTCCTTATCTCCTTCGCTCCTTGATTAATACAACGATCCAACCTTAGTGAAACGTCTTTGAAATCTACTTAAATAGGAGTCCCATAAAACCCAGATAGCTCAGAAGTCAGAAGCCAAATAGAAATAGGAGTCTAAAATAATTATTCTGAATTTACGAACCTGCGTGGCTGCTAAGCATAGGTGAGCGGGCGCTCAGACCCTTTCTGGAAAAATGATTTGTTTGCTCTGTTTCTTCGCTGCAATCTGCTCCTATCTTCCCACTTGCAATGCTAAACACATGCCAAGACTTATTATTGATGAATTCTCTCCCGAAATGCAACTAATACCCTGAAATGCACAAACACTAGAAAAACGCATCAAATACACAAGATACTTGATTTCAAGACACCAATTAAAGCTATTATAAGACGTTCTAAGTGGTATAAAATGCCACTTATCAGGGAAGGATGTAATATCTGGGATATATCGTGTAATTATTTTGCAAATAAATAAATATTATGCATGTTCAGTATTTATTCTATGAATTATTTGATAAGTGGTATATGAGTTTGGATGGTTAAAAATAATATAAATTGAGTATTTTATTTTTTATAAGTCCAAAATAAAATATAGATAATTGTCATATCTTCCTATTTATTTTTATGTTGATTTATGATATTATAGGAAATTTATGGATTTTATAAATTCTTTTTCCGAGTATTTATAAACTATTTAATTTAATCGGGAACCAGCTGACTTCACCCGTTTTTACGTTTTTTATAACCCGAAACTCTTCCGAGAACTCCTTCCTAACCTAATTGCAATATTCCGAGCATTTTCCATGTTTCGACTTTTTCGATCTGGCGTACGGTTTGTCCTGTGCGGGTCTTGGCGCAATATTTTCGATATGATATTCATTTCGGTAAATCAATAAAACTCGTATTTTCGATAAACGGGATCTTTTTATTAAACTATTATAATTATCACCTCGTAATACGTGTAACTAGGTGCTGAGACCAAGACCGCAATACAAATTGTACTGAATTGGATAATTATTCCGGAAACCAGTACCGTTTGGATCTGTTTTTATAAATAAACGTACTATTTTATATCCGGATTGATCCAACGGGATACTAATTTTCCGTAATTATAAATAGCCTTTACCGTATTTTATTTCGTACCGAAAATCATTTGCGAACAGTAATTATAGAATTTTACAAGGAAAATTCATATATTCATAAGAAGTTCTGAAAATCAAACTAGCTTTTGAAGGTGTTATTGATCTTTGTTTGGAAAGCTCGAGTAACCAAATCGAAGGGTTTGAGGAGTAATATCATATTCCAGAACTCATTTTACTGCAGAATCAAAGGTTGATTTTATATATTTTTATTTATTTTCGAATTATTTTGATTAAAAATATAAATTTTTGTACGGATGATTGTTTGAATTATTTGATTCTTGCATGTTGTAGAGCTTGTTTTCCTGATTATTTTGATATATTATATGACTAATTTGGAGTTCAATAACATGTTCAAAATTGAGTTTGATTTTCGAATTTAGAAATTAGGGTTTATAATTCGTTTGAATGTTCTTGATTGAATTTGGGGGTTTCTTATTTCGGGATAAATAGATGTTCTAGAGGGGTGGGTTGTGTTCCTTATGAAATTTGCAATCGATTCGTATAAGTCTTGTAAATCGAGGAGGTCTATAGAGGAGGAGGTTGTCATTTGAAGTTTACGTCGAGCTCGCCGGAAATCGGCGAACTTCTCGACCAATTTCCGGCCAACTCAGAGATTATTAGGATGATTTGATTGCTGATATAAGTTCCTGGTGGTATGTGCTTCAATTCTGGAGCTTGTGGTGGTGTGACTGTACCTGGATCGCCTTCTCTGGCGAGACAGGGTATTTTCCGGCGACTAAACTGCAAAATTGCAGTTTAGTCCCTGAACTTTTGGGGACGATGAAGTTTAGTCCTTGTAGTTTTCAGAAGTTGCAGAAATAGGATTCTTGTTTATAAAATATTTAAAAATCATATTTCCTATTTATTTTAATTATAAAAATTCAATTTTATTACTGAAAATTCTAAAAATATTATTTTAATTCCAAAAATTATTTTTAATTCAAAAATAAATCTGAATTAATTAGTTAATTAATTTTAGTTAATAATTAATTAGTTAATTTGTCAATTAATTTGAAAATTAATTGATTAATTGATTTAATTAATTATTAATTGATTTTATTTATTTATTTAATTAGATTTAATTATTTATAAATGATTTAAAAATTCCGAAAAATAGTATCCAGCTTTAAAAATATTATTTTAGATTGTTTTCAAGGCTCGATAATTATGTGAAAATTATTTTGAAGCCAGATTTGGCCAACCGAACCCTGTCTATTGCTTTAAAATTGACCCAACGACCCGTTTTGACTCCGAAAAATGTTTTAAAAATCATATTAAATACCCGAAAGATTGTTCAAGACCCGAGATTTCCTTATAAATGAAATTTTATTGATTGTTTGACGTGCTATGTGCTATATGTGACTTGTTTGTTTGACTGTCGGTCTATATGTTCAGTGTTTACTTATTTTTAGCATGACTTACAATCCGTTAGTCGGATTTGGGTAAAATGAGATAGAAGTGTATACCGAATAAAATCATATGAGTTGAGTATTGATAGATACTTATGGTATGCGAGCAGAAGAGGCAAGGCGTAGGAAAGGGAAATAGATAGTCGAGGAGTAGGAGATTGTGATTGGAAATTGGTGAAGTATAGTAAGCTAGTACCAGGAAAGTGTTTTGAACCTTCTCGAGATATATTGTAGATAATTGATGGTTCTGTTATATATTGCAAGTGCTTTGAAGTATTGAACCCTAAACCTTGATTCCAGCTATTGATCTTTGATCAGTAAACCTTATTCTTCATGAACCATTGATTGTTAAATCCCCGAATACGAACCACAGATATACGATACTACTCTACAAATACATGCAAACTAATTACCAAACACTGAATCAGATTGCTTACATATTCAAACCATTGTACCTTACGCTCTGAAAGACCAAATCCTTATAACCTTGAAACTTTTATTCTTTTGTTATCCATTTCTTTCACCATCATTTGTGAAGATTGAAACCATCTTATTATTGGACATTCAATGTTGCTTATGATTTTGTTTATTGCCTTGCATTGTTTATTCTGTTATTATGTTAGAATTGGATTGTTTTATAAAATTGTGGACCAGATTCGTGGTCATACCAGATTGGTGGTCAAGTTAGGCCAATGTGTCCCTTGGATCCAGTAATTAGGGCAAAGCTGTGTGCCTTGCTCGGGGTTAGTGCGTGACTGATCAGCAGCCTAACCTTGGTTTTTAAAATGAAATTATAATATCCAATTCTAAATCATTATTCATTGTTCACTTGATACCATAGCTCTTTTCACTTGATGATCATTATTCTCAGTCTTGTTAATGTGACTTGCTGAGCTAGTTAGCTCATTTGTGCGATGTTGTTTATATTCTTTTCCAGTTAAGAAGGAACCTGTTGGTAGCGAGGATCCCCAATCCAGTACGAGAGCTAGGGGTCCAGGTTGATCGAGTTAAGCTAGCTGTCAGCTTTTAGAATAGTTTAAGTTTATAAAGTTTGTAATAATGTTTAATATTCAGTTGTAAGTTTGAATAGTTGGGATTTGGGCGTTTGTAATATAAGTGTGTGTGTGTGGCTTGTGTGCATACTTTAACCTGCTGCAGTCCGTGGTAGTTGGTAAGTAGGGTCACTGTATATTATTATTATCTTTATCATTGTTATAGGCAAGTTATAAATAAGGTGTGTGTGTGTGTGCAGACCCCAAACTTCTGACCCGGGTTTGGAGGGCGCCACAGGCTATGCACTTCCTACCACTTAGTTAAGTAAAATTAGGAGGCTAGGTCTTAGGAAAAAGTGGAGTTGTCTGTGTGATGTAGTTACCAAGGTATTTTCTGGTAAAATAAGTAACTTTAATTTTATCAATACTACAATGCTTAACATGCTTTACATGCTACTTATTGATAAATACTATAATTTTAGTGATGCCATCATGTTTGAGTTAGGATACAAGTTAGAGGAGACCAAAAAGAGATCTAGGCATATTTATTATGCTAGATTCCTTATGATTATTGCTAAACTTGTATGTGAGGATCTTGTGATTGAGAACCCAACCAACAAACTAGATTGTTGGGTTCAAGAAAGAAGAATTATTGCAGATTTAAACAGAGCTGATAACCACAAGGAGGTGCCCCTGGTTTATTTTCCTATCATGGAGGTCCCTCAGGTAAGTGAGGTAAATGCATCTGTCCCTACTCATTCTACCTCTCAAATTTCTTTACCATTGACTGTGGCTATGGCATCTGTGTCAATGACCCAACAGATTACCCAAGCCACAAAATCCAATACCTTCAAAATCCAAGTCAAAGAAGCCACACTCTGGTGTCTCTCAAAAGATGCAAGTTTTAAAATCTATCAAAACCAAAGAGGGGAGTGTGAAGGAGGGTAAAATTGGTGAGGGACAGGTGAACATCAAAGAAACCCTAAGAATAAGGTTGGAGAGGTGAGGGAATCCCAGCTTAGCCACACTGCAGTTTCCCAACAAACTGTAGTGATTAATAAGGACATTAGCTCATTACTAGTTGCATCCTCCCAAAAGGATATAACTATTGAACAAAGCTCCCAGCCAAGAGCACATGCCAAAAGGGTAAGGGACACAAACTCACCCAAAACCTATGCTAAAAAGAAGAAATCCATACACATTGGTGATACACAGGGTGCATATATAGTGCCTACTGCAGTCAAAGAGTCAGTACATGCACCTTCTCAAAGTCAGTTTGATGTGTCTCCTGGAAATGTGGAGTCACAACCAAAATCTCTAATAATTGAAGCACCTCACATACAAAACTCTCCCACAAATTCTCTGGATGTGGATATGATTCACACATCAACTCCTGATTCCCCTTCTTTAACTCTGTTGGGAAGCCAAAATTCAGTGCAAGTGAGCATCATCTTTTAGATGATTTGTTGGCTCACTTGCCAATTCTCTCAGGAACTATTGAGACTTCTGTGCCTAAATTATCATAAATCTCCACAGAATCTATAGTTTCTACTCCAAACTCTATCATTTCTTCTATTCCGATGGATTTTGTTCATCCATCGACTAGTGATTGTATCTCGACGGATATGCCTAACAGCAGTCATCCGTCGGCTATCCTAACTACTACTTCGATGGATGTTCCTCATCTGTCGGTACTCACTACACAAGCTGAATTTTCAAGAATTTTTACAAGTGTAGATGAGCTAGTAGTAGGGAGTGAAAAGAATGAGAGGCTGAGTTGCTCTCAGGAAAAATGAGAGCAAATGAGAGAAACTATGCAGGAAATTTCTTCCAGCCTGGCAAAAGCGAGTGAGGGGAGTTCCACCTTAATAGGTGAAAGTGAGGGTGGTGAGCCAAGGGGAGACCTTAATGCAAAAAGAGGGAGAAAATGAGAGAAAAGCAGGTACAGAAGAATGGGAAGAACCCATTGTAAGTGAGTTAATGGATGTCAATAAGGCTGAAAAAAAACAGCTAATTCAGCAAGAATATCAAGCTGTTTTAGACTCTGTTTCTTATGAGGCTGAAGAATTTACTCATCCTGTCTCAGCATATCAAGTACTAGCTGAACAGGACAATGTGGCTGCTGAAAGGATGCTAAATTTGGTGCATACTACTGCTTCTATGCAAAGGGCCAAGGATGCCATCACAACCATGCCACCCAAAGCTGATAATAATGTTGATTATCCATCTGGTGGCTCTGAAGACATATTTGGGGATGAAGATGATGATAAATAAGGGTTTATGGACATAAGGGGAGAAGCATGCCCTAGCTCCAGTTCCAACACTCCATCCTGGGTGTTTTCCAAGGAATGTGATGAGCAACACTTCAAGTCCACTCTCTTCCATACCATTCAACAAACTCAGACAGCTCTTCAAGCCACCACCAATGCCAACACCAAGAAGCTTCTTCAAGCACATCTCAATTCTCTCCAACTGCACAAAATTCAGTCTCTTCAACACAATCTGGATGTGCCTGCAATCAAAACAGAAATAGATCAAGTCAAGCAGGATGTTTCTGAGAGACTGGATGCTAAGTTTCCCAACACAACCATGCTTGACATAAACAGACAATTAAGGAAGAATACTGATCTAGCCATCAAGGTGGACTCCCTGGATAAAAGACTCAAGATACTGGAAGCATCCATAACTGCAATTCATCTACATCAAGCTCAACAGACTCAACTCCTGCAGAAACTGGTGGCTGCACAACTCCCTACCTCTACTCAACTTGATGCTATCACGAAGGGGGAGAAAGAAGATTCCATTGTCCCAGTTAGTCATGGAGATTCAACAAGTGAGGGGGAGCAAGTGTTAAACATTCAAATCAGTAAAGTAATTGTTCCAGCAATTGCTTTCACAAAGCCACCATCTTTGGACAACATTGATCTCATCCAATTAGCAGATGCCAAGTTGAAGTCAAATGAACATCTCAAACAAATTGATGTAGTAGCTGTTGAAAAAGCACTAGATGCATAGTGGCAGAAGCTTGGTGAAAACATCAAGGAAAAGTTTGGACAAATAGAGAAACCAGACATGATCTTTCATCACTCATCTTAAGTCAAGAAAGTTTCAGTGAATGAAATGAGTCGGGGTAATATGGAAAAGGGCCAACCTTCATGCAAAAATACTCCAAAAGCCAACTTGGTTTTGAAGCCCAAAAGAAACTATCCAAAGTCACCTGACAAAAATCCCTTGGATCTTATGTTTGAGACTCCAAGGCCAGATGAAAAGAAGCTGTTGGTATGGTCCATTGCATTCTTTAAAGATCCAACTGACTATGTTCTAAAAAGAAAAATTGCAAAGACGTACAAGATTGGAAAAGAAATATGTGTGGTGGCTGGACACCCTCAGTTTGTAGAAGCCAAGAAGGAAGAAAATGAGAGAATTAAGAAAGAAAAGAAGCAAGCTGCTTTAGATGCTAAAAAGCTCAAAAAAAAGAAAAAGAAAGCTGCTATATAAGCCAAACTCCAAGCTGTGAAAACTGCAACTGAGATTTCTGAAAAGCAACCTGTGGTATCTGAAGCTCAGGATCAGAAAATGCTCAAGAAACCTCAACAGATAAAGAAGCCAAAAATCAAAATAAAATGGGACTTCAGTGATGAGGAAATGGAAGATTACATTCCCAACCAGTCTACATCTACAACTCAAACATCTAAGCCATCTGTGGTGCACAAGGAATTTCAGATGGATCCTACAAGGAACTTTCATGGTGAGCCAATAGTTCCCAAAGATGAGCCAATAGATTGGGATATTTTGCCCCTTACTAAGCTCAATTTACCAATTTTCAACAAGCTAAAGAAGACTGGGATATTTTGCCCCTTTCAGATATAAATCTTTACATTGATGAGCTAGAAGAAGTAAAAGAAATTAATGCTCATAAAAATCTCCCTGAACGACTAGTATTCAATTCCAAGGCTGGGAAAGAGTTCACATGGCCCCTTCACAGGACTCTTCTAGAGAGCTGTTCTGTTCTAATAAAGATCTTCTCATCCTTCAAGAAAGATTTTGGATTCAATGTGACTGATAAGAGAATGATTCTAAAGAAGATAGAAGAACTAAGGAGTAGTAAAGCCTCAGATGCACTACCAAGGACTCTAACAATTCCCTTCACGGGAAACAGAGTGCACTTGAGGCCCTACTGGCTGATGTTATTCAAGGATGAAAAGGGTGTTAGGAGATTCTTCAGATTAGAGGACCAATTGAGCATCTCAAGCAATGAGACTCTATTGAAAATGCAAGAAAAGGTGGATCTATCAAATTCTGAAGAACTTGAATTTCACAGACAACTCCAAAATCAAATAGAAGAAAACAACATAAAACTTGGGAAGAAATCAAGACAATCAAGGAAATAGAACAAATCAGCTCAGACTAGAGGAGCACCTTGAAAATGATTGTGAGAACTCTTTGTACACTTTATTTTGTTCAATTTTCAAATAAATTGTAGCACTTACCAGTTTTATCTACCATAATTCAATCTATACATTTAGGGTGTTTTGTTATCATCAAGTGTCTCTTAATTTATGGCTATAATTCCAATAAACATAAATTGGGGAGATTGTTAGGAATATGTTGTGAACTTGATGATAAGTTAAACAAAACACCATAGTAGATTTAACTTAATGTTTTGTACCTCTCGACGGATGTTCTACAATAGTCCCAACGGATGAATAGTCCCGACGGATGACCTTTGAACATCCATCGATAGTGTAGCTTATGTAATAATAAGTCCTGTAGCACATATCTGCAAACAACAATGTATTAGTTGAGTAGATTCTGTAGGATTCTTTAAGTCATGTTGACTACTAGTTTGATATACAGAATAGGGTGAGTAATTGTAAATATAAGATGTCTTGTAATTCTGTATAAGTGAAATAGAGTCAAGTGGCAGAAAGGCTCCTTATGGATGATCTACAAAGGCTCCCGACAGATGATCAATAAGGAAACCGACGGATGACCAATGTAGTCCTCATGGATGAACAAATTCAAAATAGCTGTTGACAGTGACAATACAGTCACATGCGTCGGGTGTTTACAAATGGAATGTGGCATCCTAATTACAGGATTTAGATAAGAAAGAAGCACTACCATTTCCATGCATATATAAATATATTCAAAGATGTTGGACAGTGTAATGAAGCAGCATGAAAATAGACTAGAAACAATTTTATTTTAGTTGTTTGTCTTTTTATCATGTAACTTGGTAGTATATAAACCAAGTGTAGCAAGTAGAACAAATAACTAAGATAGCAAGAATTATTTTCAGAGAGATAGAAAAAGCTGTATTTGTTAAACATCTCTTTGTAATTCTGCAAGTCCATTTGTAAGCAGCTGTGTGCTATTCAAGCATAACAGAGTTCGAATCTTAATATACATATCTATGGTGGATAAGTTCAAATCCACCAGAAAGTTTTAAAGCCTTGTGTTTTAATTTCTTTGTGTTTGATTTTTACATCTATATCATTCCGTAATACAGAAAATCTACACACTTATATTATTAAGTAAGAACACTCTTAAAATCTGAAAAAGAAACCAGAATTACATTCAACCCCATTCTATAATTCTTGTTGCATTGTTTGGGAATAACACCTTCTTTCATACACTTGAATGTGTTCAAGTGTTGATGCAAATTCTTTACATTGTGCACTGGAGAGAATGCTCTTTTCAATAGAGACACCCTGTTGAGAGGATGCCCCTAGAGTATGTACTATGCCCTCTTTTGCAACTACATCCTTTTGGGAGGATGTAGAGGCAGCTAGAGTGGCCATCTCAGATTTCTTTTCCTTCTTTGGTTTCTTGACCAGGTTGGACTCTATTGGAATTTTATCCTCACCACTCTCATTTATCACTGTCAAGGGTGCCTGCTTTCTCTTCTTTTTACTCACTTCACTCTTTTGAGAGGATGAAGTGGTTGGTTTCCTAGCTTCTAATGGTAATGAAGTAAGGGTTTCATTTTGGGAAGGCCCCTGTTGGTGTTCCTATGTTTGTTCTTCCACAGGTACGGAAACCATAAATGTATTGATTGTTACCGTAGACCTCATGTCAGGCATAAGGTAAGGGTAAGTCCTGAATCTCTCCAACATAAATGGCGTAATTCTGAGACTTCCAGGAACCTTATTTTTAGTAATAAGTGAACCAAATAGAACTTTGGACACTTGCTTACATTTTCCTATTTTTTTCCTATCTATACCATTAAGTAAATGAATGTCATGTACTTTATGATTTAAAGCTGACATTATAAACCTAGGAAAAAAGATTTCCTTACCTCTTGATGTCAAAGGCATTGTTAGCCTGGTGCTTAGCTCCTCCAAAATCAAATGTCCTAAATTGAGGTGTCTATTGTGAGCCATGGAGAACACCAACTTCTGAAAAACCCTTGAAATATTGTCATACCATGTCTTCCTACAGGTGAAGGCCCTCACAATTGAGTCGAAGAGGAAAGACCATTCCCTTCTAAAATATTTCTTGTTAAGGCTTGCCAAGTTGATCCTCTCACTGTAGTTGATAAAGGTCCATGAAATCAGCTAGCTCATCTTAAGTTGGAGCCTCCACCAGATTGTCAGTAGGGATTCCCAAAGCCACATTGATATCATTCTCAGAAAACTCCACATATTGGCCTTGAATGGAGTAGTTAGCCACCATTGATACAGCTTGATTCTCTTGCACCATTGTCCTCAACACAGTTGTGTTCCAGAAATCACTAAGAACATCCAAGTACATAATTGGATTTTTAGTTAGAGCACCTGCAAAGTATGTCTCAGAAAGGAACTTCATAAAACTTTTAAAGCTATCAGGAGGTTGATTTGCATCTGTAAATGCAAGATAGTTGGTTCCTACCTTTGGAATAAAAGGTCTAACTGTGTTTGATTCCATCTGAAGTGTTTGAATTTGAGTGAGTAAAAAATATTTGAGAGAAAGGGTTTGAAATGAGAGAAAACGGTTTGGATTTGGAGAAATTAGGTCACTTAGAGATCTCGAAGGCGTAAAGAGGTGTATGTGGAGATGTCTGGGTATTTATAGTAAAAGGTAAATGACTTATCGAAAACTCAAAATAAATGTTTGGAATTTTGTTATTGAGAACTCATATTTAGAGAATAGATACATACCGATATGTCATTTTCCTGACTCTTATCGAGAACTAGAAAATGACTTATCGAGATATAAAATAAATACCCAGTTTGTCCCGACTGAAGTGAATTTTTCCAATTTTTTATTTGAATAAATCAAAATAAAATCAGAATGATTTTCTCAAAAGTATTTTACCAAAATAAGTATTAAATTATGCTATCTCATTTATAAGTTGTTGATAAGTCTAAAATTTATATTTGTAGAGAACTCTGTGAATTATCATCACTTATCGAGATCTCTAAAATGATTTATCGAGAAGTCATAATAATGCTTGTCGAGAAGTCCTTCGAGAAGTCAGAAAAATGACTTATCGAGAACTCACTTGAGAAGTCTCAAAATGACTTGTCAAGAAGTCAGTTAGACTTATCGAGAACTCAGTTCTCTCTATACTATTGTTCTTTTTTATTCAGTCTTATACTAATTTCACATATTGAAAATGTAAATTAACATTTAGACAGTTTTCTCAAAATTTGAAAAATTCCAAGCTAAATTTTGAATTTTGAAAAATAAATATAAAGAGATTTCTGAAATATTTATAACTCATAAAAAAGATTTCCAAAATATTTATAACTCATATTCCAATTTATTTCCAATTAAATCAAATTAATTTTGATTTATCAGAAATCAATATGCTGTAACACATTAGCTGAGTTATTGTCTTTAGGATTAAGAAATTAACATTCCAATTTCACCAACAAGTCTAGTAAAAGTTGCTTCATCCAAAGGTTTAGTAAAAATGTCAGCTAATTGATTTTCTGTTGGAACAAAAATGACCTCAATGGTACCATTTACAACATGTTCTCTAATAAAATGGTACCTTACATCAATGTGCTTTGTTCTAAAATGATTAACTGGATTAGCAACAATAGATACAGCACTACTATTGTCACGCATAATGGGAACTTTATGTAATATTAGGACATAGTCAATTAGCTGATTTTTAATCCAAAGCACTTGAGCACAACAACTTCCAGCAACTATGTATTCAGCCTCGGTTGTGGAAGTTAACACAGATTGTAGTTTCTTGCTATACCAGGATACAATTCTTTGTCCAATAAATTGACATCTTCCACTAGTGCTCTATCTGTCAACCCTGCATCCAACAAAATCTGCATCTGTGTATCCAACAGCTTCAAATCATGTTCCCTTAGGATACCATAATCCCAAGTTTGGAGTCCCCTTTAAGTATCCAAAATTTCTCTTCACAACCATCAAATGTGATTCTTTTGGATTGGATTAAAATCTTGCACACAGACATGTTACTAATATAATGTCTGGTCTACGAGTAGTCAAATATAATAAAGATCCAATCATTACTCTATAACCTGAAATGTCTACACTTTTTCCTTTCTTATCTTCATCCAACTTTATAACTGTAGACATATGTGTTGATGAGAGTGAACAATCAACCATACCAAACTTCTTCAATAAATCTTTAACATAATTGGTTTGGACGATGAAGATTCCATCACTTCTTTGACTGACTTAAATTCCAAGAAAGTAACTTAACACTCCCATCATACTCATTTCATATTCACTCTGCATGAGTTTTGAGAATCTTTGAGATATATTTTCATTAGTAGAACCAAAAATGATATCATCCACGTAGATCTGAACTAGGATCATATCACCACAATTTTGCTTGTAGAATAGAGTCTTATCAATAGTTCTTCTAGTGAATCCATGTTTAAGAAAAAATTCTTATAGTGTGTCATACCATACTTTAGGTGCTTTCTTTAGTCCATAGAGAGCCTTGAGTAATTTGTATACAAAGTTTAGAAATTTTGTATCTTCAAAGTAAGGTGGTTGTTGTACATAAACTTCATCTTCCAATTCACCATTAAGGAATGCACTCTTTACATCCATTTGATACACTTTAAAGTTTGAATGTGCAGTAAATGCAAGAAAGATTATTATTGCTTCAAGTCTTGCAATTGGAGAAATTTTTTATCATAATCAATTCCTTATTCCTGTAATTAGCCTTCTTCAACCAACCTTGCTTTGTTTCTTGTCACAATTCCATTTTCATCCACTTTATTCATGTACACCCACTTTATTCCAATTATACTTCTGTTCAACTTTCAAACTTTGTTTTTTTCAAGCTGACTTGCATAGAAAATATCCAGTCAGGATCAAGTAGAGCTTCCTCAGTTTTCTTAGGCTCAATTTGTGAAAGAAAACATGCATGTAGACCCTCATTAGCAGTTGCACTTCTAGTCCTCACTCCAGCATTTGGATCACCAATAATTACTTCTCCTGTGTGACTCCTATCCCATTTCCTGGTACGAGTTTGTTGCCTAGAATTTTCTGCATCTTCTTCACTATTGGCATGACTTGTAGAACTTTCTCCTCTTTCTTCCCCTGAGTTTGTGCTATCAAATTCAGGTGTTTGAGATGAGCTTCCATTCTCATGATTCACTTGTTCGGTTGACTCTTCATTTATTCTGTTGCTTGTGTTGACTTCAGCTTTATCTTCAGAATCAGTATCAATGTTGAGATTTTCAAATTTAAGGGCCTCAGCTTCATTATCATCAAGGCATTCCAAGCCTAGACACTTGTCATCATCTAAAGTCACATATGTGCTTTCCATATTTTCTTTTGTTTAAGCGCATAAACTTTGTAAGCAGTTCTCTCCAATGAATACTCCCAAGAAATTGCTTCAAAAACCTTAGAGTCAAATTTTCTCACATATTCAGAGTTGTCTTTTAGAACATATCACTTACTTCCAAACACATGAAGACATTTCACAGTAGGATTTCTTTTTGATAAGATGAAGTAGGGTGATTTGACAAGATTCTTGTTGATGAGATATATGTTTTGAGTATAGCATGTAGTATTGAAAGCTTCTTTCCAAAAACTTGTTGGCAATTTGACATCTTGCAGCATTGTTCTAGCAGCCTCTACTAGTGTTCTACTCTTTCTCTCAACTACCCTATTTTGGTGAGGTAAGCACCTAAGAATTCTTGAACAATGCCCTTGTCTTTGCAGAATTCAGTTAAAGTTACATTTTTGAATTATGTGCCATTGTCACTCCTCAATCTTTTCACATAATTCTGATCTTCAACCTGCTTCTCAATCTTCTTGATGTGTTCAATTATGATGTATGGTGTATCATCCTTAGAATGCATATATTCTAGCCATGTGTACCTTGAGTAGTCATCCACCATTACAAGTGCATATTTCGTCCTTGAAATTGATAAGACATTAACTGGTCCAAATAAGTCCATGTGGATAAGTTGCAAATGTGCACTTATGGAATTCACAGTTTTACTCTTGTGACTTGATTTCTTCATTTTTCCTTTTTGACAAGCCTCAAAAACTTCATTATAAGCAAACTCCAGATTTGGCAGTCTCCCACTAACTCCTTTTTAACCAGGGTGTTGATTGCCTTGTAATTCAGGTGAGAGAGATTTTTGTGCCATAACTTGTTTTTCTCAACAGATGCCTTGGTGTAGAAGCAACATATCACATCCTCATTTGCTGAGTTTAAATCTGTAATAAACAAGCTTCCCTTTCTTGCTTCTTTCAAAGCAATTTCACCATTCTTTTTGTTGATTATTGAACAATCTCATTTATCAAAAGAAATATTGAATCCTCTATCTGTGAATTGACTGACACTCGGGATATTTACTTCTAAACCATCCACCAGTGCTACATCTTCAGTGACAATATTTCCAGAAACTAAATTACCATCTCCCATTGTGAATCCTTTGTTGTTGTCTCCAAAAGTCACTAATGGGTCAGCCATCTCTTCAAATTGTGATAGAAGGGCCTTATCACATGTCATATGTCTTGAGCATCCACTATCCATGATCCATATGACCTTCTTTTCTTTTCCCTGCACACAATGAGGATTAAGTGTATTTAGCAACCCAAACAGTGTTGGGTACTTTCTTCTTGTTAAGAGAATTTGCAGAATTAGAGTGAGTTGATTCAAAAGGAACAGTGTGAACAGATTGCTTTGCATTTTCCTTTTTGTCTGTAGATCCAAAATTAATATATTTCAAATCTACTTTCAGTTTATGACAACTTGTCATCACTTTTATGTTGCAAGGTATGCAATCGAATTTGTCACAGAAGGAGTAAGGGCCTTTTGCATTTGCTTCATTGTACTTGCAGGCTCCAACTTTTGGCATGCTAACATCATTTTTATAAAGGTGATTTAGATGATTTTTTGATCCACATTTCTGACATTGCTTTCTGGGGGAATCTGCAACAAATGCAAAGTTGTTGATTTTGTTTACTCCTATCTTGCCATTCATGTTCTTTTTTTCCTTCCTATATTCTCAGTCTTGAATTCCTTGATAGGTGTCTTAGGGAGTTGGTTAACTATAGGCTTCTTCTTTCTTTCAGAAGCAGGAGTGGCTTCCTTATTTTTAATTTCTTTATCTTCATCTGCAAGTTCTTGCTTGATGACCAACTCCTCTTCACTGAAATTGACTTCACATGCCTTGAACACAGGTGACTCCTCTTTTCTCAGCATAACTGGGACATCTTCATTTGAAATTATTTTGCCTCTGTCACTTTCAATTTTCTTGTTGTTGTTCAAGGCATCATAGTCAAGACCAATTGTTATGTTAGCACATGGCTTGTTCTTCTCATGGTACTAACAAACTAACTTAGAAGCATTCCTGAAAGACTTCAACTTCACTTCATTCTTCCCTATCTTTTCCCTCAACACAACTTCTATTTCACTAGCACACTTCAGCTTGTTCTTCAAATATTCATTTTCCTGCTTGACAATTTCAAGCTCAACAAGCTGCAGTTCCAAATATTGCTTATCAATCTGAAGCTTCTCATTAGCTTTTGACAGCCTACCAACCTCCTCAATAGATGCCACCATGTTAGTATGGATGTGGAACATTTCTATGCTCATCTTTTCAACAGTCTCTTTATATTAACTTGTATTGAAATCACTAGTGGTAAGAGTTGGTACCTCTTTTTTTGATGAGGATGACTCTCCTTGCTCCAAGGCCATGAGTGCATAGTTTACAAACTCCTCATCTTCATCATTATCAGAATCATCCCAACTCTTTCCTTCTGCAATATAAGCTTTACCCTGTTGCTTCTTCAAGAGAGCTTCATACTTTTCCTCCAACTCCGGATAAGCTTTATCCTTTTTCACTATCTTTGGCTCCTCAAGGTTGAGCTTGTTCAATTGAAGCTAATGCTATGCTGCGTAAGCCCTGCTCCCGGAAAGTTCCCTGCCGAGCTTGTTCTTCACTATTGGCATGACTTGTAGAACTTTCTCCTCTTTCTTCCCCTGAGTTTGTGCTATCAAATTCAGGTGTTTGAGATGAGCTTCCATTCTCATGATTCACTTGTTCGGTTGACTCTTCATTTATTCTGTTGCTTGTGTTGACTTCAGCTTTATCTTCAGAATCAGTATCAATGTTGAGATTTTCAAATTTAAGGGCCTCAGCTTCATTATCATCAAGGCATTCCAAGCCTAGACACTTGTCATCATCTAAAGTCACATATGTGCTTTCCATATTTTCTTTTGTTTAAGCGCATAAACTTTGTAAGCAGTTCTCTCCAATGAATACTCCCAAGAAATTGCTTCAAAAACCTTAGAGTCAAATTTTCTCACATATTCAGAGTTGTCTTTTAGAACATATCACTTACTTCCAAACACATGAAGACATTTCACAGTAGGATTTCTTTTTGATAAGATGAAGTAGGGTGATTTGACAAGATTCTTGTTGATGAGATATATGTTTTGAGTATAGCATGTAGTATTGAAAGCTTCTTTCCAAAAACTTGTTGGCAATTTGACATCTTGCAGCATTGTTCTAGCAGCCTCTACTAGTGTTCTACTCTTTCTCTCAACTACCCTATTTTGGTGAGGTAAGCACCTGAGAATTCTTGAACAATGCCCTTGTCTTTGCAGAATTCAGTTAAAGTTACATTTTTGAATTATGTGCCATTGTCACTCCTCAATCTTTTCACATAATTCTGATCTTCAACCTGCTTCTCAATCTTCTTGATGTGTTCAATTATGATGTATGGTGTATCATCCTTAGAATGCATATATTCTAGCCATGTGTACCTTGAGTAGTCATCTACCATTACAAGTGCATATTTCGTCCTTGAAATTGATAAGACATTAACTGGTCCAAATAAGTCCATGTGGATAAGTTGCAAATGTGCACTTATGGAATTCACAGTTTTACTCTTGTGACTTGATTTCTTCATTTTTCCTTTATGACAAGCCTCAAAAACTTCATTATAAGCAAACTCCAGATTTGGCAGTCTCCCACTAACTCCTTTTTAACCAGGGTGTTGATTGCCTTGTAATTCAGGTGAGAGAGATTTTTGTGCCATAACTTGTTTTTCTCAACAGATGCCTTGGTGTAGAAGCAACATATCACATCCTCATTTGCTGAGTTTAAATCTGCAATAAACAAGCTTCCCTTTCTTGCTTCTTTCAAAGCAATTTCACCATTCTTTTTGTTGATTATTGAACAATCTCATTTGTCAAAAGAAATATTGAATCCTCTATCTGTGAATTGACTGACACTCGGGATATTTACTTCTAAACCATCCACCAGTGCTACATCTTCAGTGACAATATTTCCAGAAACTAAATTACCATCTCCCATTGTGAATCCTTTGTTGTTGTCTCCAAAAGTCACTAATGGGTCAGCCATCTCTTCAAATTGTGATAGAAGGGCCTTATCACATGTCATATGTCTTGAGCATCCACTATCCATGATCCATATGACCTTCTTTTCTTTTCCCTGCACACAATGAGGATTAAGTGTATTTAGCAACCCAAACAGTGTTGGGTACTTTCTTCTTGTTAAGAGAATTTGCAGAATTAGAGTGAGTTGATTCAAAAGGAACAGTGTGAACAGATTGCTTTGCATTTTCCTTTTTGTCTGTAGATCCAAAATTAATATATTTCAAATCTACTTTCAGTTTATGACAACTTGTCATCACTTTCATGTTGCAAGGTATGCAATCGAATTTATCACAGAAGGAGTAAGGGTCTTTTGCATTTGCTTCATTGTACTTGCAGGCTCCAACTTTTGGCATGCTAACATCATTTTTATAAAGGTGATTTAGATGATTTTTTGATCCACATTTCTGACATTGCTTTCTGGGGGAATCTGCAACAAATGCAAAGTTGTTGATTTTGTTTACTCCTATCTTGCCATTCATGTTCTTTTTTTCCTTCCTATATTCTCAGTCTTGAATTCCTTGATAGGTGTCTTAGGGAGTTGGTTAACTATAGGCTTCTTCTTTCTTTCAGAAGCAGGAGTGGCTTCCTTATTTTTAATTTCTTTATCTTCATCTGCAAGTTCTTGCTTGATGACCAACTCCTCTTCACTGAAATTGACTTCACATGCCTTGAACACAGGTGACTCCTCTTTTCTCAGCATAACTGGGACATCTTCATTTGAAATTATTTTGCCTCTGTCACTTTCAATTTTCTTGTTGTTGTTCAAGGCATCATAGTCAAGACCAATTGTTATGTTAGCACATGGCTTGTTCTTCTCATGGTACTAACAAACTAACTTAGAAGCATTCCTGAAAGACTTCAACTTCACTTCATTCTTCCCTATCTTTTCCCTCAACACAACTTCTATTTCACTAGCACACTTCAGCTTGTTCTTCAAATATTCATTTTCCTGTTTGACAATTTCAAGCTCAACAAGCTGCAGTTCCAAATATTGCTTATCAATCTGAAGCTTCTCATTAGCTTTTGACAGCCTACCAACCTCCTCAATAGATGCCACCATGTTAGTATGGATGTGGAACATTTCTATGCTCATCTTTTCAACAGTCTCTTTATATTAACTTGTATTGAAATCACTAGTGGTAAGAGTTGGTACCTCTTTTTTTGATGAGGATGACTCTCCTTGCTCCAAGGCCATGAGTGCATAGTTTACAAACTCCTCATCTTCATCATTATCAGAATCATCCCAACTCTTTCCTTCTGCAATGTAAGCTTTACCCTGTTGCTTCTTCAAGAGAGCTTCATACTTTTCCTCCAACTCCGGATAAGCTTTATCCTTTTTCACTATCTTTGGCTCCTCAAGGTTGAGCTTGTTCAATTGAAGCTAATGTTATGCTGCGTAAGCCCTGCTCCCGGAAAGTTCCCTGCCGAGCTTGTTCTTCACTATTGGCATGACTTGTAGAACTTTCTCCTCTTTCTTCCCCTGAGTTTGTGCTATCAAATTCAGGTGTTTGAGATGAGCTTCCATTCTCATGATTCACTTGTTCGGTTGACTCTTCATTTATTCTGTTGCTTGTGTTGACTTCAGCTTTATCTTCAGAATCAGTATCAATGTTGAGATTTTCAAATTTAAGGGCCTCAGCTTCATTATCATCAAGGCATTCCAAGCCTAGACACTTGTCATCATCTAAAGTCATATATGTGTTTTCCATATTTTCTTTTGTTTAAGCGCATAAACTTTGTAAGCAGTTCTCTCCAATGAATACTCCCAAGAAATTGCTTCAAAAACCTTAGAGTCAAATTTTCTCACATATTCAGAGTTGTCTTTTAGAACATATCACTTACTTCCAAACACATGAAGACATTTTACAGTAGGATTTCTTTTTGATAAGATGAAGTAGGGTGATTTGACAAGATTCTTGTTGATGAGATATATGTTTTGAGTATAGCATGCAGTATTGAAAGCTTCTTTCCAAAAACTTGTTGGCAATTTGACATCTTGCAGCATTGTTCTAGCAGCCTCTACTAGTGTTCTACTCTTTCTCTCAACTACCCTATTTTGGTGAGGTAAGCACCTGAGAATTCTTGAATAATGCCCTTGTCTTTGCAGAATTCAGTTAAAGTTACATTTTTGAATTATGTGCCATTGTCACTCCTCAATCTCTTCACATAATTCTGATCTTCAACCTGCTTCTCAATCTTCTTGATGTGTTCAATTATGATGTATGGTGTTTCATCCTTAGAATGCATATATTCTAGCCATGTGTACCTTGAGTAGTCATCCACCATTACAAGTGCATATTTCTTCCTTGAAATTGATAAGACATTAACTGGTCCAAATAAGTCCATGTGGATAAGTTGCAAATGTGCACTTATGGAATTCACAGTTTTACTCTTGTGACTTGACTTCTTCATTTTTCCTTTTTGACAAGCCTCAAAAACTTCATTTTAAGCAAACTCCAGATTTGGCAGTCTCTCACTAACTCCTTTTTAACCAGGGTGTTGATTGCCTTGTAATTCAGGTGAGAGAGATTTTTGTGCCATAACTTGTTTTTCTCAACAGATGCCTTGGTGTAGAAGCAACATATCACATCCTCATTTGCTGAGTTTAAATCTGCAATAAACAAGCTTCCCTTTCTTGCTTCTTTCAAAGCAATTTCACCATTCTTTTTGTTGATTATTGAACAATCTCCTTTGTCAAAAGAAATATTGAATCCTCTATCTGTGAATTGACTGACACTCGGGATATTTACTTCTAAACCATCCACCAGTGCTACATCTTCAGTGACAACATTTCCAGAAACTAAATTACCATCTCTCATTGTGAATCCTTTGTTGTTGTCTCCAAAAGTCACTAATGGGTCAGCCATCTCTTCAAATTGTGATAGAAGGGCCTTATCACATGTCATATGTCTTGAGCATCTACTATCCATGATCCATATGACCTTCTTTTCTTTTCCCTGCACACAATGAGGATTAAGTGTATTTAGCAACCCAAACCGTGTTGGGTACTTTCTTCTTGTTAATAGAATTTGCAGAATTAGAGGGAGTTGATTCAGAAGGAACAGTGTGAACAGATTGCTTTGCATTTTCCTTTTTGTCTGTAGATCCAAAATTAATATATTTCAAATCTACTTTCAGTTTATGACAACTTGTCATCACTTTCATGTTGCAAGGTATGCAATCGAATTTGTCACAGAAGGAGTAAGGGTCTTTTGTATTTGCTTCATTGTACTTGCAGGCTCCAACTTTTGGCCTACTAACATCATTTTTATAAAGGTGATTTAGATGATTTTTTGATCCACATTTCTGACATTGCTTTCTGGGGGAATCTGCAACAAATGCAAAGTTGTTGATTTTGTTTACTCCTATCTTGCCATTCATGTTCTTTTTTTCCTTCCTATATTCTCAGTCTTGAATTCCTTGATAGGTGTCTTAGGGAGTTGGTTAACTATGGGCTTCTTCTTTCTTTCAGAAGCAGGAGTGGCTTCCTTATTTTTAATTTCTTTATCTTCATCTGCAAGTTCTTGCTTGATGACCAACTCCTCTTCACTGAAATTGACTTCACATGCCTTGAACACAGGTGACTCCTCTTTTCTCAGCATAACTGGGACATCTTCATTTGAAATTATTTTGCCTCTGTCACTTTCAATTTTCTTGTTGTTGTTCAAGGTATCATAGTCAAGACCAATTGTTATGTTAGCACATGGCTTGTTCTTCTCATGGTACTAACAAACTAACTGAGAAGCATTCCTGAAAGACTTCAACTTCACTTCATTCTTCCCTATCTTTTCCCTCAACACCACTTCTATTTCACTAGCACACTTCAGCTTGTTCTTCAAATATTCATTTTCCTGCTTGACAATTTCAAGCTCAACAAGCTGTAGTTCCAAATCTTGCTTCTCAATCTGAAGCTTCTCATTAGCTTTTGACAGCCTACCAACCTCCTCAATAGATGCCACCATGCTAGTATGGATGTGGAACATTTCTATGCTCATCTTTTCAACAGTCTCTTTATATTAACTTATATTGAAATCACTAGTGGTAAGAGTTGGTACCTCTTTTTTTGATGACGATGACTCTCCTTGCTCCAAGGCCATGAGTGCATAGTTTACAAACTCCTCATCTTCATCATTATCAGAATCATCCCAACTCTTTCCTTCTGCAATGTAAGCTTTACCCTGTTGCTTCTTCAAGAGAGCTTCATACTTTTCCTCCAACTCCGGATAAGCTTTATCCTTTTTCACTATCTTTGGCTTTCTAAATTCGGTGGCAAAGTGGCCCAATTCATCACAATTGAAGCACCTTATTTTTCATCTGTCAACAGATCCAGTTTTGTAGCCACTTCTGTCATCAGAATTGTACTGAGCTTTTCCTTTATAGCTACTGTCCTTGTTGAATGTTTGTCCCTTATTCTTGAAGAACTTTGGCTTTTTTACTTTAATATTAGAGAATTTCCTTGCTAGTTAAGCCATGGATTGATCCAACTCATCCAGTTCATCCAAGGTATATAACTCATATTCTTCAAGTTCCAGAATAACTTGCTTCTGTGGCTCCTTGTTCTTTTGCTCAACACTTGAGGTAGTTGCAGTCTGGATTTCTTATTCATCATCAGATGAATTGTTGTCATTAACAACTAGTGCACTTGATCCATCAACAATTTGCCCTTGACCAGCTCTTAAAGATTTTCTTTGTATCATTTCCAGTTCATAGGTTTTTAATATACCATAAAAAACCTCCAGTGTCATTCTACTCAAGTCTCTTTCTTTTCTTATAGCTGAGATTTTCTGTTCAAGATGGTCAGGAAGGGTGAGCGAAAAATTTAAGTTAACCTCCTTAGCTTTATAATACTTATCATGAAGCTGCAAGTCATTTATCAGCTTATTGAATCTTTCAAACACATCAGTTATACTCTCCTTTGGTTTAGCCATTAAACCCTCATACTGAGATACCAATATCCTCCTTTGATTTGACCCAACTTCATCTGTTCCCTCATATAGAATCTCTATTTTCTCCCAGATCTGTTTGGTTGTGTCACAGTTGATAATGTTATTATACACCAAATTGTCAAGTAATGCTATCAGAATTAGTTGCAAGCCACTATCCAGAGAGACTTTATATTTTTTAGTTTTAGTGTATTTTGAGGGGTCCTTAGGAGCATAATGAGATGGGATGACCCTGTCTCCATCTGTAGATTCCTAAACTCTTTCCATGGGAGTGAAAGGTCCATTCTTGAGAATCTGAACATATAATGGGTTGACCATCTTTATAAACAACATCATCTTCTTTTTCCATAATGTACAGTTGGCTCTGTCAAAGGCTGGTATCTTGATACTGCTTAACTTCTGTGTATTCATTCTTCCAAGATCTTGATCTTTTTACTTCGAGATTTTTCTCTGATACCACTTGTTAGATATTGAATACAACACGGGGGGAGGGGGTGAATGTGTTTTGGATATTTTTATCCTTTTTCAAACTTTTATGGATGTTGAAAAAAGCAGATAATAAATACACTTCTATTATGTTAGCAGAAATAAAACAGCAAACACAATATTTCAAAACTCACTTAAATTTGTATTAAAATCAAGTCGTGTCTTGCTACAAATCCCGGGTTCTTTGTAAGTAAAGAACTCAGCTTCTTCTTTGAGAGAGAGTAAAAGAAAATTTAGATCTGTTTTTTGAAAAACAAAGGACCAGTGTTTACTTTATAGATTAGTAAACACGAGTTTACACAACATGCAATAAGATGTACTAAACCCTACTTTAAGTTATCTCTAAAGCTTTGCATTTCTGTCTTAGTGAATACTTTCAAATCTTGTAGGTTTGTGAGCTTCCTTTGTCAGTTAATCTTGGCCCTTGATCTTGCACTCTTCAAGCTGCTTTTGTAGACTTTTCTTTCCAAGTGATTAGATCATTTATTGATTGATAATCTTGAATCCTAAAATTATATGCATTATGTACTTGAGGTTCATATCGAGATCTCTAGTTTGGTATATAGAGAACTTACATCTCGATAAGTATAATGGCTTATCGGGATCTCTAAGTTCTCTATAAGTGTCTTTGACTTGTCGAGGTCTATGAGTTCTCTATAGGTCAACTTGGCTTGTCGAGGTCTCCAAAACTCTGCATGTAGAAATGGCTTGTCGATATCTCTGAGATCTCTATATGCATTTTGACTTGTCAATATCTATGAGATCTCTAATGAGAGGTTGACTTATCGATATCTCCAATATTCATATCTTCATTTTGACTTGTCGATATCTCTGAGTTCTCTATATACATAAATGACTTGTCGATATCTCTGAAATGTCTATATGTATTTTGACTTGTCGATATCTTTGAGATCTTTAATAAGAACTTGACTTGTCGATATCTGATTTTCATATCTTCATTTGGCTTATCGATATCTCTGGGACTTCTCTATAAGATATTTTGGACTTCTCGAAAAGTCATTCAGGGGTTCTCGAATGACTTCTCTATATGACTTGATCTGCGACTTGTACATATCTTGACTTAGAATATTTTTCCAAAAATATATTTATTCAACTCCAAGCTTCTTCACCTTTTCTCTAAGTCATGATCTTGTTGATCTTCTTTCATAGTTTATTATTAGATTTGAGACTGTTCACAGAAAAATACTCTAGTTTGCTCTTTAATATTTTTATAGACTCAAGTACTACAATATAAAATATAGTTTTAGACTATCATACAAATAAATCTTAGGGTTGTCAATGTGACTTAGTCATGTTATAATACAAGCATGTCTTGCACAACAGCCTATATACCAACAACAATGTCATTCTAATGGATTAAGACAACTACACGTGTAGATTAAAACTACTCGATTATACTGGATAATGTTATGAGAACATACGTATATAATATTTACCACATTATATTATGAATCACAATTTTTATTGTACTTTTTCAATATTTTAAATTACTAAGAAAGAAAATGATTATCATGACTACATTTTTGTGATGTAAAAAATATTTTATTAAATTAGACTCAAAATGAATTTAGGATTACTTTGTTAGAAAATTTATGCAGAATAAGTTAGAATGTCTTGACAAATTTGAGTGTGAAGTAGAGTAGCAAGTTTGGTGCTTATTTGTCATATATCATTTTCTGGTTATTTGTTATTTAATTATTTAATATAACAAATAACATGACTAAACTCATCAATATTTCAATTTATTGTTGGATTAATCTAATGTAATGTACATGTAAAACTTGTCTCTCATGAAGTGTTCATCTCCAGTAGGACCATGAGACTAGTTATAATATGAAATTTAAGTTTAAAGCTTTGTTATCTACAATTCTTGGGACATTGAGTTTTTTTCCTAATTTTTTTTGTTAAGTTTAAATGGAGGAAATCGATATCTACTATCTGTATGAACTTTGTTTTGAAATATAAATATAGAAATCACATAATTAAAGTTTAGTATTTTAAAAACAATATAATAAAAATGAAACGTATTCAATTATTTGGACCTAACATTGATAAGGATCCATTAAGCAAAATATGAATTGTTATAATACAGAATTCATCAAATATATCTATGAACCCATAAAACTCTAAATTCAGAAATGCATCGGAAGTGCAGAAAAATACCAAAGTTATATAATAAAACCCAAGCTAATACAAATCGACATACATGCATGGTAGACAGAAGAAAATTTTATTCATTAAAAACATTAGTTCTCAACTAATATATTAAAGTGCATATATAATGTCGGCTCGTACAAATAGATAGAATCACGGTGAAGACTGGTAGCGCAACACAGCCAACCTACATAGTAAAATGTAAATATATTGTTATACAACGTTGGTGGTATAAAAAAGTACGGAAAGTTATTTTTTTTACCTTTTCCTAAGCCTATAACTTCAGGGTTTTGCAAATTAATGTAGATTTTGGTTGAAGGAAAATTACTTATTTCGATACTTGCTATAAGAAAAATAATATCATTATATAAATTATACTCCACATATAACAATAAATTGCAACACCTTAAAAAAACTTAATAAAATAAACACAAAATTTACCTCTAAAAGCCTAAATCTTTGTGGATGCCAAAATAACAATACATGGATGATTCAAATTGTGCTAGTATAGCATTTCAATATTATCCAGCATTGGTCCCCAAATTGGAACGCAATATCTTGTACTTTATAAAAATATATTGTTAAAATAAATATTAATAAATCAAATCAAAAAACATAACTTTATGTGAATCAATCATACAGTCCATCAGAAATTGTGAATCGTATGACTTCTTTAGATCCATATCTAGTCATAATTGTTGCCATTTGCTCCAGGCCTTCAACAACTCCAACAATATCTGCAAATGCATAGTGCTCAAAATATATATTGACGAAAGAAATGTACCCTCTATACAAAACCTCAATTACTTGTTGAATAAGTAGGCTGGATCTGAAAATCAAAAGGCAGATATCGATCTGCAAGTTCGCAAATAGGAATGAATTCAAACTTGTGCATAAATATTGTTAAATCATCGTGAGGTACCAAGATGATAATGGTGGTTGGAATAAAATGGATACATTCTATAGAACTCACAGGCCTTAGAATACCATTTGCAGGAACAATCTAAATATTTGTGATAAGATATAAACTCCCTGCGTATATAACGCTACCAATTTGATTCCAGATTTCAGGAGATACGACTGCTTACATATTGTTATTCTGTAACACATGCCAATTAAGTCAGAAAATCAATGATAGTTGGCATATGAAATCAATTTTATAAAGGTCGATAGTAAAATGTAAACTACTGCTACATCACAGTCCAGTAGAATCAAGTTTTATCGGCTGATCAAGCCTAATACATTAATAGTCCTCCACATCTTTGTTACACGCACACGGATTGTCCAGTTGAGCCTATTTCCGTTCAGTGAAGGAAGATGAGTATGATTGTCCATAACTGTAAGCAAAATGCACAAATTGTCAAAACAGAAAACCCTTGTGAAACTACATCGAAAATGAAGCTTTCAAAATATAATACTTAATCAATAATAACTTGGAAAAAAGACTGCAGAATTGACCTGTTTGATTATGTTGATGTAAAGTGAAAAATGAGGAGATAAATTGTAAAGTTATTAAGTGTATAGATATATATTGTAACATATATTGTAATAGTGGAGAATTCATACATGAGATTGATGAGAATAACGTGAATGTAGGAGTTGATAATATAGGAAATTGATTTGAATAAAGTTAATGTAGGAGTTGATATGGATCTCCTATTCAGATATGGTAAGATGCGATCCTTTATTTTGGACTACTGTTAATTGAGGAATTGGTACATTATAGATACAAAATATTAATGTAAATATAGGAATCAATTATGGAGCTACTATTTCGATATGATAAGATGTCATAAGATGTGTACTACTATCAATGACAAATTGACATAAGGTCAAAATTAAAAATTTAATTTGTTTTAGAAGATCTATTTTATTTTTGGTTCATATCAATCAATATGAATGTGAGGTTAGAAGATCTATTTTATTTTATTTTATATTTAGCAAATATATAGTATATGATTATTTTATGTGATTATTATATCTATGAATTTATTATTTACAGATACGACATTCTCTATGAGGTCATTCTGAGTATAAATTAAATATTATATTATTCAATTTTTTTATTTTCCAGTATATAGTGTTTATTTTTCAATTCTTAAGTTTTTGCATTTGAGGTTATTCTATTTTGTGACAAATTATCTATATATCTGAAGTCGTTTTGAATAAAATTAAAACTTTATGTTTACTAATGACTTGGCAATTATAACTCTGAATAAAATTAAAACTTTATATTCAACGGAAAGTGCATAAAATGCATATTTTCATTAAACAACACAAAACATGATTCAAAAATTTAAACTTATAATAAAAGGGAAATTTATGCCAAGTAATTTGGATTTATTATTGCTTCAATGTAAATGATAAATAAAACTTGATGGCATCACTCTACGATCTTCGAAAAATATGAAATGATTCGATGAGGTGTGTCACGGCCATTCCTAAAGCTGTTATTCGTTCAATATTTTAAAATTCACAAAACAATGAAAACATGTATGAGTACATCTTATCAAGACTTGATAAAAATACATTCAATTTATGAGCATAAAGCATTTTAAAACTACAAAGATAATAAACTGTGCTCTCATGAGGTTCACAGCATCATATGCAGGATTGGCATAAATTCTGGAAGACTGAATAGTGGAAATAACAATTCTACCTGGTAAATATATATATAGTGTTAATATAACATCATTCGACCGATAAGTTATAAACTATCATAAATATATTTTTTGCTATTAATATGTTTACCACGAAATGGAAAAACTTTATAACTTGCAAAAATGACTATAGGAGGAACATCAACCGCTCCACCAAGTAGTTTATGTACATTACCAATCTCATCATTCCATAGAGTCACTCTGACAGAACGATTACTGAGGAAATTATTATGATTGTTAACAAAAAAAATTATAATCAGTTGTTTACATTCAATAACTATAAAGCCTATTACTTGTAACTTAGAAAAAGATAGTACGATTACATTCCATCATGAAGCACAAAACGAAAGCAATCGCTAGCACCGAAATCTGTCTACAAATGTATAACAGGCTGAATTGCATCTACAAAACCAATCACGTCTACAGGATTAATTGTATATTTTAGTTTTACTTGGTTTCAATAAATTAAAGAAGTAAGCGAGCATTTATATGTAAAAAAACCTGGGGAAAATGTGGGTGCTTGTTCAGGGTCAAAAGTATCTGAATAATCATACAAGTCTGCAAAGGTCTTCAGTTCAAACTTGTGAAAAGGAATAAAAATAGTAGGTTGAACATTTTCTGTTCCTATTGTGGCGTGTGTAAGAAATATTTTAAAAGTGGAAGAAACAGGTTTATAGGATCTTCTGGCCTCCACTACAGTAAAATCTATAAATTTGTAGATGCCTCCCTCGTGAATCATCTCATTAAACAACTTCGAGTCTCGAGGACTTACAAAAACATGGATATGGTAAACCTGTATAAAAAATGAAAAGAAAAAATAAACTGATTCACTCTAAGGCACTTTTTGCACAGATAACATATTAATGTAATAGTATATATTTAAAAATGATTTACAGAATCATCAAGAAATATCATATTCATGCCATTGAATGCCACATGCGAGTAACACACACTCGAATTCTCCGGGTTATGTTTGAGGCATCAAGTGTGCGGAGAGAGTGAAAAATGTGTGATTATAAAAATACAATAATTATTTGTAAATAAAACAAATCGGATACAGCTATGTCATAATATGAACATACATAATACACTATATAATATCTATAACTCTCACAACAATAACTATGACAATGATAGAGAACTCCTTTAAAATTTACTCACCCATAATGCTAAAGTGGAAGAAACTGATACTTTGTTCTCTGGTATAATATTTTGGACTTTCCACGAATAAATGCAGCATAATTTATAGATGAATTTTTCTGTATATATAAGTAAATAGTAATAATTAGCATGATATGTATGGTTGTTAGACCTACAATATTTGATTGATACTGCTTTAAAATGATAAGATTAGCCGAGCACAAAATTAGGCTATCTGGATCATCATGTTCCTTACTTTAAATCAATTAAAATATACCTGACTGATGAGCAGATTTTTCATTTTTACTTCTCTTACTTATACCAGTCAAATTAGTATATAGGATATTAACTAATTGATATTTTTATTGCATTTTCTTGAAACATGCCTGATAATAACTTATGACCTGCTATATTATTGTATAGAATATGGTTTTGTACTATTATACTAATACTAATCATTTAAAAAAAACTTCATTAAACTAATAATATTTGTGAAATTTATTCATTAATGACAATGTCTTATCAAGAATTAACTTGAGTTGATGCTTTTCTTAAAAAAGAAAAACAAAAAACTTGCTTTATTATGATGGTTCTAGATTATAAAAAACTTTTTCAAAAACAATATTAGCAGTGTAGTGGATTGACTTTCCGTTATCACCTTCAATTAGAATGCGTAATCCATCTGGCGAAGTAACTCGGGATACTACAACATAAAGTTGGCCATGGGTGAATGCAGGACGTGGGAGGTACAATCCAACTTTATCCAGCGACTGGCCTTGACTTTTGTTAATAGTCATAGCAAAACAAATCTGAAGTGGAAATTATATTCTCTTGAAAATAAATGGGAAATGAGCATCGGTTGGCTCCATCCTAATTTTGGGTATTAGATGTTCTGTTCCTGCTTTTGATCCAGTTATAATCTGACATTCGCACTATTCTTCAAGCATTTAGTGAGAATCAGCCGAGTACCATTGTATAAACTCATGATTTGTACTATTAGAAAAGGGTCAATAGATATTACCCATTTAACATCAGTCAGAAAAATAACCGATGTAAAAAACAAGTTTTACATCGGTTATTTTCAAACTGATGTTAAAGACATGGTTTTATATCAGAGTTTTAAAAAACCGTTGTCTAAGAGTATTTTTTCAGAAATTATAAACTTATGTTTCGCATCGGTTGTGTTTTAACTGATGTTAAAAACTAACTTTCACATCAGTCTTTTAACGACAGTGTGAAAGTTTTTTATTAACATCGGTCGTTTAGTAACCGTTGTATATGAAACAATTTAAAAATATTAGAAAAACACAAGGCCGGGAAATATTTATATTTAACCAAATAATTCCCCCATTTCCCAAATATTTCCCCCCTTTCTTTTTCTTTTATTTCCCCCTCTTTTTTCTCTCCTCTCACCCCACACCCCGACATCTCTCTCATCTCTCTCACTCATTCGCCTCTCTCTCCCGCTCATCTCTCTCGGCTCTCTCAATCATCTCTCTCACTCACTCATCTCTCCCCTCACTCATCTCTTTCATACCCTAAATCTTAAATAAAGCTCTACAACACAGAATCAAGTTCTGTAGGTCTACATACAACCCTAAATCAAGCTCTAAAACACGAATCAAGCCCTAATCAAGTCTCTGTAACACGAATTGAGCCCTAATTTGTAAGTCACCTTTCATATTTTGTATTTTTTCTCATATTTATGCTGATATGTGGTATGTTTTATGTGTTTACTTTATGCTCATATTTTGTATATTTTTATGTGTTTAATTTATGCTCATTTTTTGAATGTTTTTATGTGTTTAATTTATGCATATTTTTTATATTTTTATGTGTTTACTTCATGCTCATATTTTGTATGTTTTTATGTGTTTGACATTTCTGTAATACTTTGATTTATATATTTTGATTTAAAATATCTCTGTAATATTTTAATTTATGTGTTTGATTCTCATATTTTTATGTTTTTATGTTTATATTTTACTCATCTTTTTATACTTTTATGTGTATGTTTGATGTTTGTATATCTTTTTGTGTTTTTATGCTTTTCTGTTATGTTTTTACACTTTACTCATCTCTGCTTCTCTGTTGTTTTTATGTTATGTTTTTATGTTTTTGTGTTTTATGTTGAGTAGACGCTTATGATTTTTGCCTGATTTTTGTTGCATTCCCCTGTTATGCTCTAAGTTTTGTTATAATACCCTGTAATTAGGAGGTTTGAGTAGACGGTTATAATTTGTAATACTAGTAATACTAAGTACTAATATAATAGTAATATTAGTTGTTACTAGGATTGTATAATTATAGTATTATATAATAGTAATATGCTAGTATAACATCAAGTACTGTTTAACTTAACAATTATGAAAATGGAATAACATGCGAGATTATGTTTGTTATTATAACTGTAAATATATTTATGATTACATAACATTTTAAATTTATATACATAATGTATGTTATTTTAAACATGAAAATGATAATCGTAGGTTGTACATGTTTACGATACATGGATATGTCGTGGATAAAAGCAGATAGGGATTCACTAGAGTATGAAATTAGGGTTGAACAGTTTTTGATATATGCCGAAGAAAATTGTCATGATCCTAAGAAAATTCAATGTCAAGGTAATTAGAGGTCATCTCTATGAAAAGGGTTTTAGTTTGGGATACGTCGATTGAATTTGGAATGGGGTTAAGGCCACTACAAGAAAAAAGTTAATAGACATCAGTTTCTGGCCGATGTCTTTGTGTTTTTTGACCGATGTCTTAGTCACCGATGTCTATTCTAGACATCGGACAGAAACCGATGTCTGTACTAGCATAAACATCAGTTTTTAGTAATTTTCTGATGTCTAAGGTCCCAATTTTTACAAAATGTGTTAAACATAATTATTTTTATGTTATAATTACATTAAATATATGACATTGAACAACTACTAACATAACAAAAAAAGACTTATACATCGGTTTTTTAAAACAATAGTGATGTTTCTGTAAACCTTAAACATTGCCTAAAAGCGATGTCTTTGAGCTTTTAGACGCGATGTCTTTGAGCTTTTAGACATCATTTTTTTTAAAAAAATACTGATGTCCAAAGGTGTATTAGACATCGGTTTTGGATCATGTCTATTTTCTCCAAGACATCGATATTTTTCCAAAAAAACCGATGTATTTGTGCTTCTTAGAAATCACTTTTTCCCGATGTCTTTGTCTATATAGACATCGGTTTTATTCTTAAAAAACAATATTGATTAAGATGTTAGACATCAGTTTTGGATGATGTCAATGTGCCTAAAGACATTGATTTTATTAAAAAAAACTGATTTGTATTTGTTTCTTAAACATCAAATTTAACACAGTTAAAGTGATGAATATTTTTATTTTTAGGTGTTACACTACTTATATACTAAAATAACCAAATTACTTTTGCTCCAAAATTATAACTAAAACTGAATTCGTTATTAACAACAAAAATTGAATGATATCATTCTCATAATATTAAAATAAATATAACTTCCATACTATTTTGTCATAACCAAATTGTCAACACATTGATCCGTAAAACTATACGACTAAAACTAACACATTTAAACCTAACTAAATATCAGCCCAAACTTATTACTTTTAGAAATGGGATGAATAAATTCTTCCATCAACTTGTCCCGCACTGTTTCCAGACCAAAGTCATCTACAACTGCACCATGTGCATTCTTTGTCGCATAATTATGATTTTTTTATCCAGACCCAACGCTCAAAATGCTCTACCTATGCAATCAGAACCTGATGAGAAAACATAAAACTAAACTACAAAGCAACTGAGGAGCATATCAGTGTTTGAACAACTATGAAATATACTAGCACTCACCAACTTTATATACTAGCAATCACCAACTTCATTAACTATCAGCTTTATTGCCATCTTTTCAACTCCACAAGCCCATAATTAGTGACCAAGCTGCTCTCAAAAATTTTATATGTCAGCCCCACCAAATTATCAGCTGTAAAGAAAACTATCCAATGACCAGAACACGTAAACAATAAAAATCTTGTCAGCTAAATTAAATTTCGACTGTAGTCAACTCAAACAAATGCAAGCAGCAAAAATACAAATTCGAAATCTTGCACAACATAGATCACATGATTGAATCCCTTTTAACATATGCGTAATTCATATTAACAAACCAGTCAAGAATGTATAATACGTAAGCCATTATTGGATGAGAAACTAACAAAGGAAAAATTTGTTCCGACCAAAGATAATGCCAGAGCCGTATAAAAACAGTAGCAAGGAGAAAGAACAAAATTTATACGTCAAAAGCAAAATCACTAAGCAAACAACTACCAATTCGTTGATAGACCCAGAAATGGAGTTCAAAAGCTGTTGACACTTCTCAAAATGGTTGTTTAATTCGTTGACCTTTCCCATTTAACCAAACAATTCACAAATCAAATACAATTACTTAACCAAAAAAACAGCATTTTGATATCCGCAAAAATAACAGAACACAAACCAGGGCAACGAAATGCTGATCGCGAGTCCCGTTCTTAAAAGTACTTACCCTCAGGCAGTTGCTAAATATAGAATCTCTCAGTATATCTGGCAGGCAACTTCTCAAAGCATCACAAGCCCTACACGACAGATAATAAGATATAGACAACTCGAACAAAATAGATATATTTACCGTTAAGGAACAACATTCTCGTATCTGGGTGGGAAGCCACACACTGCAAAAACAATAACACGAGTAAAAGGAAAATCAGAATATTAATGGATTATGGCAACTAATATCAAAATCAGCTAGTACGATTCTGCTGTCAAAAGGTTCAAGTAAATATTAAACAATTCCTAAAATAAATTAATAGTCACATAAGTAAAAGGAAAATCAGCTAGTACGACTGTTCAATCATTTCCGTAAATTCAATTCACTAAACCAAATAGCAAACCTTAGTACATTAATTGATAATAATAGCAGGTTGTTGCATCTGTGTAGTTTATTTTTCTCAATTTCTAGAGACTAGACTCTGTCTATATATTTTGGTTCTGGTTAATTTAACATGAAATGAAGAACTCAATCACCTTAGCATCTTCGATCTCTTTTTCATCAATTGTGATGTCACCGGACAGTGGTTTGAGCATACCCGGAAATGTTAAATCTGATTTCTCAAGAGCCACAAGTCGAGCATGCCGTCCCATTGCAAACAAATATATTTTCTCAGAGTGCATTTAAAAAACATTATCTTCTTAAGTTCATATAACTTCCCGGTAGCACAAAAATATCAAAGTTTGACCTAAAGGAAACCATTTCCAGGAATGTTTTGTGCAGATGGAAAAAGCAGTAATTAGCTTCAAGGTATCAAGTAAAGAGTGACAAATAAAATTGGATGTATAATTATACCGGTTTCTTCTTTCACTTCTCTAATGGCTCCATTAAATATTTCTTCAGACTCCATAGTCAATAAAGAGAAGGCACTGTTAAATAGCTCAGATTTTAGGATAATTATTATAAGAAATCATCAAAATTGACACAACTAATCAAATATTAAAATAGAAAAGCAAATTGCAGACACAAGTCAGATTTTGTGGAGAGAAATAGAACAACAAAACAGCAAGTCATATTCTGGTTCAAAACTGAAAAGAAATTTTAATAAATTGTATATGTATACTTTTGCAAATATATTTTAATAAATTACATTTCGTGGAACTTGATCAGTATAAAAGAAACTGAAGAAAAAGAGGAGAGGCAAATAAAAAAGAAACTTACATGTATATCAATTAAATTGAACATCTCATATGTTCTTCAAGACAAGTTATATCGATTGTTAGATACATGTAAAGTTTAGTCTCGACCATAATTAGTCTTAGATATGATTTGAAGTTTTGGTAGTAGTTATTGATGTATATGCTTAACACTGTGATTTAAGTTTGACGGATGACATGTGACCACATGTATAAGCTAGCTTGACCTAAAAAGAGACTCTAGAGAGATGAAAAGAGTCAAAATTAGTAGTTTAATATACTCGATGAATCTTTAAGAGAGCACGATGCAAGTGGTTAGGGCTTATCTTTTATCGTTCAATACTCAACTATAAGGCATTAAGCCTAATTATTCAAAAAAATATATATAGAATCTGACATTGTTACAAACCCAAATGTAACAACTACTTAGCCTTGTAACAACTAAAACACAAATTAATAGCTAAAAATTGATAAATACACAATGTAAATAGCAAAAAAAATAAAAAACAAATGCAAGAAAAATATACCCCACGGATTCGCTTTCAGGTAACAAGGCATTTAGGTCCACTGGCTCTCTTCTTAGTTGTCTGATAAACCAGTTTACCTCCTAAAGTTTCATCATATTTTAAAATATCACCATTTACATAATCTTAACCTTAAATTTCCCAAATCTAAACAATCACTTTTAGAACTAATTACAAAAATAATTAATAAAGACATATACATAACAATAAAGTATATAATATAAAATCAAACAACATACATATTCTTAAAAATCAATAACTAGTAAGTAACAAAAAAATCAGAAATAGAAAAGGGGTTTTTGAAAAGAGTACTAGGGGTTTTGACAATTCGGTATTGGTTGGAATTGGTGGCATAATTGTGGCGTTTGCGTTGAGTAAGACCCTGAACCATCCTTCCTCTGCTTTTGCTTTTAACGGTGAATCTGGATGAGATAGTAAACCATAAAATGTTTTATAAGAGATATAATGGCTATATATATATAAATTAGGGTTTCGATTTGAAAAAATCCCAATTTACAAAATTAGGGGTTTGATTTAAAAACTGCCCAATTTACAAAGTTTGTTTCGATCAAAACATCAACACTAGTTTCATTCCATGTTACCAATTAGAGTTTCTAATCAAATAAGCTTACCAGAGGTAGGTGAGAGGTTGAGCACAAATTCGAGAGAGGGAAGACGTGAGCACAAATGCGAGGGAGAGAGAGAGGTTCGAGAGAGATGTGAGAGGAGTTGAGATGGTGAGATGGAGATTGTGAGCGGAGAGAGGTTCGAGAGAGGGGTTCGTTCGAGAGAGAAGAGTTTGAGATTAAGTTTTTTAATTTTTAGTTTTTAATTTTTAGTTTTTAGTTTGTTGTCTCAAGATTGGAAAGAGGGGAATAAAAATTTGGTTGGGGGGGGGGATTTTGTGGCGCCCTCCAAACCCGGCTCAGAAGTTTGGGGTCCACACACACACCTTAATTATAACCTGCTTATAACAATAATAAAGATAATAATAATATATGAAGTGACCCTACTTACCAACCACCACGGACCGTAACAGGTTAAAGTATGCACACAAGCCAAACACACTAATATAATACAAACCGTTCAAATCCCAACTTTTTCAAACTCAAACTGAGTATTAAACATTATTACAAACTTTTACAAACTTAAATTATCCCAAAAGAAGCCTACTAGCTCAGCTTTCTCAATCTGAACCCCTAGCTCTTGCGCTGGACTGGGGATCCTTGCTACCAACTGTTTCCTTTTTAACTGGAAAGAATATAAACAACATCGCACAAATGAGCTAACTAGCTCAGCAAGTCACAATGACAAAACTGAGAATAATGATCATCAGGTGAATATGATTATGATATCAAGTGAACAATGGATTATGATTTAGAATTGGATATTATACTTTTAATTTAAAAACCAAGGTTAGACTGCTGATCAGTCACACACTAACCCCGAGCAAGGCACACAGCATTGCTCTAACTACTGGATCCAAGGCACACATTAGCCTAACTTGACCATTATATGGTCTGACCACGAATCTGGTCCACAATTTTATAGAAAAAACCAATCCAATTCTAACATAATAACAAAATATACAATAATAGACAATTAACCGAAATCATTAACAACAATAAATGTTTAACAATGAAAAGGTTTCAATCCTTGTAAGGATCAATAAGGCAATTTAAAAGCTTAGATGCTTGGTAATGAAAGAATTGAATAATAAAGGAATCAACATTTCAGGGTTTCAAAGATTTAGGCTTTCAAAGCATAGGATACAAGGATTGAATGTACAAGTAATTCAGTTCAGTGTTTGGGATTTTGTTTACATGTATTTGTGGAGTAATATCGTATACTTGAGATTTGTGTTTAGGTATACAACAATCAATGGTCTAGAAAGAATAAGGTTTATGGCTCAAGAACAATAACTGGAATCAGAGTTTAGGTTTCAGTGCTTCAAACCACTTGCAATATCAATATGACTATCAAATACTACAATATCTCGAGAAAGTTCAAAACACTTTCCTGATATTAGCTTACTACACTGCACTCGTTTCCACTCACAAGCATCTTACTCTTCAACTATCTGTTTCCCTTTCCTACGGCTTGCCTCTTCTTGATTTCTACAGGTGTATGGATTACAGAATCTGGTAGAGCTCTTCAAGACCTTCAGATTGGTTACTCGAGCTTTCCAAACCGAATTCAATAACACCTCCAAATGCTTGTTTGATTCTTAGAACAGTTCTAGGAAATTAGGGTTTTTCTCTGAAAATTATATAATTATCTGTCTGCAAATGTTTTTGATACGAAATAAAATACGGTAAAAGGCTATTTATAATTACGTAAAATTTGTATCCCGTTGGATCATTCCGGATATAAAACGGTACGTTTATTTGTAAAAACTGATCCAACCGGTATCGGTTTTCGGGATAATTATCCAAATCAGTACAATTTGTACTGCGGTCTCGGTCTCAGCGCCTGGTTACACGTATTACGAAGTGATAATTATGATAGTTTAATAAAAAGCTCCCGTTTATCAAAAATACGGGTTTTATTGATTTACCGAAACGAATATTGTATCGAAAATGTTACGCCGGGACCCGCGCAGGACAAACCGTACGCCGGATCGAAAAAGTCGAAACATGGAAAATGCTCAAAATATTACAATTAGGTTAGGAAGGAGTTCTCGAAAGAGTTTCGGGTTCCAAAAACGTAACAACGGGTGACGTCGGTTGGTTCCCGTTTTTGTAAAATATATTTTAATTACCCGGAAAAAGATTTTAGAAATTTCATATGATTCTTATAAATCCATAAACCAACATAAAAATAATTAGGAAGATATGACAATTTTCTATATTTTATTTTGGACATATAAAAATTAAAATACTCAATTAATATTATTTTTGAATATTCAGGTACAGATAACACTTAATAATTAGCTCACAGAATAGATACTGAACGCACATAATAATTATATAATAAAAATAATTACACGATATATCCCGAATATTACATCCTTCCCCCCTTAAAAGGATTCTGTCCTCAGAATCTCTAAGAAAACAAATGAGGGTACTTTTCTCTCATATCATTTTCTAACTCCCAGGTTGACTCTTCAACCTTTGGGTTTCTCCACAATACTCTTACTAACTTTACCACTTTATTTCTCAATACTTTCTCTCTTTCCTCTAGAATCTCTATCGGATTCTCTACATATGACAAATCTGCTTGAAGCTCTATTGGCTCATATTCTATTACATGCCTGGAGTCTGGATTATATTTCTTAAGCATTGATATGTGAAAAACATTGTGAATGTGCTCCATGTGCGGAGGTAACGCCAATTCGTGAGCTACTTTGCCAATACGCTTTAGGATTTCAAAAGGTCCAACATATCTTGGGTTTAGCTTCCCTTTCTTCCCAAACCTCGTTAGTCCTTTCCACGGTGATACTTTCAATAATACCCAGCTTCCTTCTTCAAATTCCATGTCTTTTCTTGACTGGTCTGCATATATCCTTTGATGATCTTGTGTGGCTATTAATCTTTTATGGATAATTTCAACAACTTCCTTTGTCTGCTGCACCAATTCAGGTCCGAGTATTTTGCGTTCTCCTACTTCGTCCCAATATACTGGAGATCTACATTTGCGTCCATAAAGGGCTTCATAAGGTGGCATCCCAATACTGGCATGATAACTGTTGTTATAAGCAAACTCTACCAGGGGTAAATGCTCGTCCCAACTTCCTTTGAAATCAATAGCACAAACATGTAGCATGTCCTCGATTGTCTGGATCATTCTTTCACTTTGGCCATCCATTTGGGGGTGATAGGCTGTACTCATATTCAATCTTGTTCCCAAACATTCTTGAAAACTCTTCCAAAATCTTGAATTAAATCTTGGATCTCGATCAGATATAATAGACACTAGAACTCCATGATGAACTACGATCTCTTTCAAGTACATATGAACTAACTTGTCGAGCGAAAATCTTTCATTTATAGGCAGAAAAAGAGCTGACTTGGTAAGTCTATCTACTATAACCCAAATGGCATCATGATTAGTCTTTGTCCTTGGTAATCCAACTATGAAATCCATGGTAATATGTTCCCACTTCCATTCTGGAATCTCCAATGGCTGTAGCAATCCGCTTGGTCTCTGATGCTCTGCTTTAACTCTCTGACAGGTATAGCATTTGCTAATCCATTCCGCAATTTCCCTCTTCATCTTTGGCCACCAATAATTCTTCTTTAAATCTCTGTACATTTTGGTACTCCCTGGATGGATGGAATATCTTGAACTATGTGCCTCTTGTAAAATTTCATTTTTCAGCTCCGTTACTGGTGGAATCCAAATTTGTGAAGAAAACCTAAGAATACCTTGATCATCTTGTTGCGTGCATAATTCCTCACCTACCAAACTATTTATATCTTGATCCATTACCTCTTTCTGGCATTTCTTTATTTTCTCCAATAACTCCGGTTGGAAAATCATACCGTACACTTTTGCTTCCTCAGGCTTGCAAATTCTAATCTCCAATTCTAATTTTTGAAATTCTTTACATATCTCTTCAGGTACGGAGAACACATTTAACTTTTCCTTCCGACTTAACTCATCTGCTATAACATTCTCCTGACCGGGATGATAATTAATCGAGCAATCATAATCCTTGATCAATTCTAACCATCTCCTTTATCTCATATTAAGTTCCTTCTGGGTAAATATATATTTCAAACTTTGTGATCCGTGAAAATCTCACATTTTTCTCCATACAAATAATGTCTCCAAATCTTCAAAGCAAATACTATGGCTGCTAACTCTAAATCATGAGTAGGGTACTTCTGTTCGTGTGGTTTCAATTGCCTTGACGCATACGCAATCACCTTGTCGTGCTGCATAAGAACACATCCTAATCCTTTGTAAGAAGCATCGCTATAAATTACAAAATTCCCCTGATCTTCTGGAAGTGACAAATAGGTGTTGTGATTAATCTCCGCTTCAATCCCTGAAAACTTTCTTCGCACTTGTCATTCCATATAAACTTTTCATTCTTTCGTGTAAGCTTTGTCAATGGTGTTGCAATTCTTGAGAAATTCTAAACGAATCGTCGATAATATCATGCCAATCCCAAGAAACTTCTTACCTCAGTGGGTGTTCTCGGTCTTTCCCAATTTATAATTGCCTCAATCTTTGCTGGGTCCACTTTGATCCCTTCATTACTGACTATATGTCCTAAGAACTGAACTTCCTGTAGCCAAAACTCACACTTCGACAATTTAGCATATAACTTCTTTTTTCTTAAAATTTCCAAAGTTGTCCTTAAATGTTCCGCATGATCCTCCTCCGTCTTTGAATAGATCAAAATATCGTCTATAAATACTATAACGAACTTGTCCAAATATTCCTTGAAAATTTTGTTCATCAGGTCCATAAACGCTACTGGGGCGTTGGTCAATCCAAAAGACATCACTAAAAACTCGTAATGTCCATACCTTGTTCTGAAAGCTGTATTTGGTATATCTTCTGATTTGATCCTCAGTTGATGATATCCCGATCTTAAATCAATTTTGGAGAAATACTTGGCTCCCTTCAATTGGTCAAACAAATCATCAATTCTGGGTAACGGATACTTATTCTTGATTGTCAACTTGTTGAGCTCCCTATAGTCGATGCACAGTCTCATGCTTCCATCCTTCTTCTTGACAAATAATACCGGTGCACCCCACAGGGATACGCTGGGTCTGATTACTCCTTTCTCTAACAGCTCTTGTAATTGCTTTGCTAACTCTTTCATCTCAACGGGCGCCATTCTATACGGGGCCTTGGATACTAGTTCGGTTCCAGGTGCTAAGTCGATTGCAAATTCAATTTCTCTATCTGGAGGAAGTCCTGGTAACTCGTCGGGAAACACATCTGGAAATTCCTTCACAACTGGAATATCTTCAAGTTTTGCTGGCTCCTGACTTCTGTCAATCACATATGCTACGAAATGCTCACATCCTTGTCGTAGTAACTTCTTGGCTTGAATCATCGTTAAGAACTTATTTACCTGCTTCTGTCCCTTGAACGTTACTATTCTTTCGTCTGGCGTTTTCACCATTACTTTCTTATTTCGACAATCTATCTGAGCATCATGCTTAGATAACCAATCCATCCCTAATATAATGTCAAATTCTCCTAACTTAAATGGTATCAAATCTACACAAAACTTACTACCAGAAATCTCAACCTCACAATTTCCACAAACTTGATTCACAGTTACACGTTCTTGATTTGCTAACTCCACAGTCATTATTTCATTTAAATACCCAACTGGACAATTTAACTTACTAACAAAATCTTGTGAAACAAACGATCGAGTTGCTCCCGAATCTATTAACACTTTGGCACATAAAGAATTTACATTAAGCGTACCTGCCACGACATCCGTATCCTGGATCGCATCCTTAACCGACATGTCAAAAACTCTAGCCCTCGGAGTCTCATTCACTATTGGGGTAGATCCCATAATCCTTAATGCATTACTGACTGGGGCTGGTGTCTTGCAATCCCTGGCCATATGTTCTGGCTTTCCACATTTAAAGCATGTGAATCCAATGGCTGGAACCTTCACTGCTGGATTTCGAATAGGTTGATCCTTATTTGCTGGCTCTCTTGCTGGCTGATTTTGGCACTCCCTCGAGTAGTGCCCTTTCTGGTTGCATTTAAAACATACCACATTCAACTTGTTACAAACTCCTCCATGCTTCTTTCCACATACTTGACAATCTGGAAAAGTTAATCTCAACTGATTCGGCTGATTCACATTAGCTGGACGATTGCCCTGGCCTCCGTCTCCTGCATTTTGTCTCCTGAAATTAAAATTTCTCCCTGGCTGAAACTTGCCCTTCTTAAAATTTAGAAACTTCCCTGTTTGTGATTGACCCTCACTTCCCTCAACTTTCCTTTTCTTGCTTTCCTTTTCTTTCTGGAACATCTCACTCTCTGTCTCTGCGATCATAGCTTTCTGTACAACCCCGGCATAGGTATCCAATTCAAAAATAGATACCTTCCCTCTGATCCATGGCTTCAAGCCTTGCTGGAATCTCTTAGCTTTCTTTCTATCAGTATCAACATACGACGGCACATACCTTGACAATTCCTCAAACTTCCCCTCATAATCTGTTACCGACATGTTCCCTTGTTTTAATTCTAAAAACTTCAGCTCCATTTGATCCTGAACAAACTGAGGAAAATACTTTTCTAAAAACAATTCCTTAAACCTTTCCCAAGTAATAACATCTGTGCTTTCCAATGTCTTCACAATCTCCCACCAATAGGTGGCCTTATTCTTCAGATAGTAACTTGCAAATTCAACCTTCTGCTCCTCTTTCACTTTTATCAAGGCAAATGCCTTCTCTATTTCCTTTAACCACACATTTGCTTCAATTGGTTCTAAGGAACCCTTGAATTCTGGTGGGTTTACTGCCTGAAAAGTTTTGAAAGTTACCTGGGGATTGGTCTGTCTCTGCTGTTGTTGTGCCAGGTGAACTGTTTGTTGGGCCAAGATTTGAAGAATCTGGGCTATTGCTGGGTCCATGGGTCCTAGGTTCACATTCTGGTTTGTATCATCTTGGTTGTTATTGTTGTTGTTGTTGGTTTCTTCATTCTGGGTGTCGGTGCGGGTATTTCTTCTGGGAGGCATTTTCTGTAAAGAATCAATCAATTTATTTAGCTTTTGAATCAAATCTTTGTATAAAAGAAAAGTTTTATAAAATAGGAATATCTCTTTTTGAAAACAGTTGTAACTAAGTAAATTGCATGCTTCTTTACAGAATATAAACAGTTATGGAAAACAGGGTACATGGTATCACAGGGTATACTGGTGCAATAAATAAGGTAAAGTAAAACAGGTGCAATAAAGTAAATGGCAGTGTTGGAAAGGAAAAAGGTACTGATATATATAGATCAAAAGTTTTAGGTAGTACAAGCGTAAAGACGCTTCGAAAGTAAAAGCAAAAAGGATACAACAACCTACTCACTAATCAGCATCGCTAGTCTATAAATACAACTCAAGAGTCTACTGATACACACTACACACTACTGTACATACTACATAACTATAACAACACTGCTCAGCATCTCCATCTCAAAATCTCTGGCTCATGGCAAATCTGGACCTCCTATCTCCTCAAGCTCCTCTAGAACCCACTTAGCCCACTCCACTAGGAAATCAGGGGTGATGTCCTCATGCCTGGAGGTGGAATAGCCTGCAATGGTACGGGCTGCAACACCGGTGGAGGTAGAATAGCCAATGCTGGTGGAATAACAGGACGTGGATCCGATGCTAGTGCTCCAACTGAAGGCTCTGAGTGATCAGCTGATACGGGAATAAAAGAGTCGGCCATCTCTGCTATCTGAAATCATATCGTAATATAATAATCTCGTACCACGACACAAACTATACTAATACCGGTTATACCATAACACTCAACCTCTCGACGTTCTATCATCATATACCTTACTTCTAATCCTATCCCTCTACTCATTCCCTTCAACCTAGGGTTGTGTCAGTGACTTATAACCTGTAGCTCTGATACCAAACCTGTGGCGCCCTCCAAACCCGGGTCAGAAGTTTGGGGTCCACACACACACCTTAATTATAACCTGCTTATAACAATAATAAAGATAATAATAATATATGCAGTGACCCTACTAACCAACCACCACGAACCGCAACAGGTTAAAGTATGCACACAAGCCAAACACACTAATATATTACAAACCGTTCAAATCCCAACTTTTTCAAACTCAAACTGAGTATTAAACATTATTACAAACTTTTGCAAACTTAAATTATCCTAAAAGAAGCCTACTAGCTCATCTTTCTCAATCTGAACCCCTAGCTCTTGCGCTGGACTGGGGATCCTTGCTACCAACTGGTTCCTTTTTAACTGGAAAGAATATAAACAACATCGCACAAATGAGCTAACTAGCTCAGCAAGTCACAATGACAAAACTGAGAATAATGATTATCGGGTGAATATGATTATGATATCAAGTGAACAATGGATTATGATTTAGAATTGGATATTATACTTTTAATTTAAAGGCCAAGGTTAGGCTGCTGATCAGTCACGCACTAACCCCGAGCAAGGCACACATCATTGCTCTAACTACTGGATCCAAGGCACACATTGGCCTAACTTGACCATTATATGGTCTGACCACGAATCTGGTCCACAATTTTATAAAAAAACCCAATCCAATTCTAACATAATAACAGAATATACAATAATAGATAATTAACCGAAATCATTAATAACAATAAATGTTTAACAATGAAAAGGTTTCAATCCTTGTAAGGATCAATAAGGCAATTTAAAAGCTTAGATGTTGGGTAATGAAAGAATTGGATAACAAAGGAATCAACATTTCAGGGTTTCAAAGATTTAGGCTTTCAAAGCATAGGATACAAGGATTGAATGTACAAGTAATTCAGTTCAGTGTTTGGGATTTTGTTTACATGTATTTGTGGAGTAATATCGTATACTTGAGATTTGTGTTTAGGTATACAACAATCAATGGCATAGAAAGAATAAGGTTTATGGCTCAAGAACAATAAATGGAATCAGAGTTTAGGTTTCAGTGCTTCAAAGCACTTGCAATATCAATCTGACTATCAAATACTACAATATCTCGAGAAAGTTCAGAACACTTGCCTGATATTAGCTTACTACACTACACTCGTTTCCAATCACAAGCGTCTTACTCTTCAACTATCTGTTTCCCTTTCCTACGTCTTGCCTCTTCTTGATTTCTGCAGGTGTATGGATTACAGAATCTGGTAGAGCTCTTTAAGACCTTCAGATTGGTTACTCGAGCTTTCCAAACCGAATTCAATAACACCTCCAAATGCTTGTTTGATTCTTAGAACAGTTCTAGGAAATTAGGGTTTTTCTCTGAAAATTATATAATTATCTGTCTGCAAATGATTTTGATACGAAATAAAATACGGTAAAAGGCTATTTATAATTACGGAAAATTTGTATCCCGTTGGATCATTCCGGATATAAAATGGTACGTTTATTTGTAAAAACTGATCCAAACGGTATTAGTTTTCGGGATAATTGTCCAAATCAGTACAATTTGTACTCCGGTCTTGGTCTCAGCACCTGGTTACACGTATTACGAAGTGATAATTGTGATAGTTTAATAAAAAGCTCTCGTTTATCGAAAATACGGGTTTTATTGATTTACCGAAACGAATATTGTATCGAAAATGTTGCGTCGGGACCCGCGCAGGACAAACCGTACGCCGGATCGAAAAAGTCGAAACATGGAAAATGCTCGAAATATTACAATTAGGTTAGGAAGGAGTTCTCGAAAGAGTTTCGGGTTCCAAAAATGTAACAACGGGTGACGTCGGTTGGTTCCCGTTTTTATAAAATAGATTTTAATTACCCTGAAAAAGATTTTAGAAATTTCATATGATTCTTATAAATCCATAAACCAATATAAAAATAATTAGGAAGATATGACAATTATCTATATTTTATTTTGGACATATAAAAATTAAAATACTCAATTAATATTATTTTTGAATATTCAGGTACAAATAACACTTAACAATTAGCTCACAGAATAGATACTGAACACACATAATAATTATATAATAAAAATAATTACACGATATATCCCGGATATTACAAATTTTTGGGGGGGGGGGAATTTTAGAACTAAAACTGAATGAAATTTTGACCAAGGAGGAAAGAAAAGGTGGCCGTGAATTTTTTTTTTGGTGAAGTTTAGACATCGGTTTAATTATAACCGATGTCTACAAAGAATAAAGACATCACAAAAACACGGGATGATGTCAATACCTCTTTTAACATCAGTGGCAAAGTTAACCGATGTCTAATGTGTGATGTCTATTGACATTATTCTTGTAGTGGGCTACTACTAGGTCATCTGTAGGTAGCACAATTCCATCTTCTTCTTCCTCATCGGAAGAGCATGTAGCTGCATCAGAAGTAGCTAATGTTTGTGAAGCGGGATTTAATGATTTGGGTGATGATTGCGATACAGAGTCGTATGAATTCAAGAGGTTTTTGGCAGATGATGAACAACCATTGTATGAGGGTAGTGATTGCACTAAATTGGATTCAATCTTGAAATTACATAACCGGAAAGCACGATTCGGTATTATCGACATCGCCTTCTCTGATTTACTCTCCTCTGTTGGCTCCTTACTTCCTAGTGATCATGTACTTCCAACTAACACATGCATGGCCAAGAAAACCCTCTCTGATTTAGGTCTCGAGTACATTAAAATACATGCATGCCCTAGTGAATGTATTCTATATAGGGGTATATATGCCAATGTTGTTGAGTGCCCCAAGTGCCACATATCTCGCTGGAAGTTATGAAAGGATGGTAAAGCGAGGATTAACATTCCTGCTAAAGTAATGTGGTACTTTCTAATCATCCCTAGATTTAAATGGATGTTTAAGTCTGCTTCCACTGCTAAACTAATGTCCTGGCATGCTAATCAAAGAATTGAAGATGGCCAAATACGCCATCCAACTGATTCTTCTTCGTGGCGTAATATCGATTATAGGTGGCCAACTTTTGGTAGCGAGCCAAGAAATATACGTCTAGCTTTGGCTGCCGACGGTATAAACCCACGTACTAATGGCCTAAAAAATAGGTATAGTTGTTGGCCAGTAGTATTAACCACTTATAATCTTCCTCCGTGGTTATGTATGAAGAGGAAGTTTCTAATGTTGATGATACTAGTTACTGGTCCGCAAGACCCCAGTAATAATATTGACATATTCTTAGAACCATTAATAGATGATTTAAAGAAGTTTTGGGAAGAAGGTGAACCGAATGTTTACGATGCTCATAGTAAATCATACTTTACTTAAAGGCAATATTGATGTCGACGATAAATGACTTTGCAGTATATGAAAATTTATCCGGCTGCGTCAATAAGGTTTACATGGCCTATCCAGTGTGCGGTGATGATACAGTAGCTAAGTATCTTCCTCATAGCAAGAAAGTGTGTTTTCATGGTCATCGTCGGAATTTGCCTAGGCATCATCCTTATAGGAGAAAAGGCGGCTTTTAATGGTGAACAAGAATTTGGAAATGCACGTCAACCTCTATCTGGAGAAGAGGTGTCAATGCAGCAGGAGTGGATTAATTTCATTTTGGAAATGAAGTTATAAAGTCAAAGAAGGTCACCTGTTCATGGAAAAAAATCAATTTTCTTTGAGTTACAATATTGGAAGTTTCATCATGTTCGTCATTGTCTCGATGTTGTGCACGTCGAGAAAAATGTGTGTGATAATATAATAGGAACACTACTGATTTTTTTTTAAAAAATCTAAAGATAGTGAGGCGTCTCGTCTTGATATAGTTGAGATGGGAGTTAGGAAAGATTTGGCTCCGCAAAAAGTAAGAGCAAGGAAAGCATGTCTCTTTTCTTCTTCTTTTACTCTTTCCAGAAAAGAAAAAAACTATGTTGTCATCATTTCAAAATATGAAACTTCCTTATGGACATGCTTCAAACATCAAAAACCATGTGTCGATGCCAGATTTGAAGTTGTTTGGGCTGAAGTCTGACGATTGTCACATACTCCAACAACAGCTGCTCCCACTTGCTATTCGTTCAATTCTGTCAAAAAATGTTAGGGTTAGTATCATTCGGTTATATTTCTTTTTCAACTCATTGTGTAGTAAAGTTATAGATGTATCAAAATTAGATAAATTGCAGTCAGATTTGGTATTGACCTTGTGCGAACTTAAAAAATATTTCCCCCATCATTCTTCGATGTAATGATACATGTCATAGGCCATTTGGTTAGGGAATTGCGTTTGTGTGGACCTGTCTTTTATAGATGGAAGTATCCGTTTGAAAGGTTCAATAAAGTGTTAAAAGCTACGTGTGCAATCGTTATCATCCGGAAGGTTTCATGGCTGAAAGTTATTTAGGAGAAGAATTTGTAGAATTCTGCACAGAATTTATTCGCCAGTGTTCCAGAACTGCGGGTCTTCCGAAGGACGAAAAGCTTTCTGGTCCATTGTCCACTGCAGTAATGAAGTTAGTTGAAGAAAAACAACACGATGAGGCACATCTTCATGTTCTTATGAAGAATTCTGAATTTAATCCGTACATTATGTAAGTTAATTCATATTTCCTATTCACGATTCATCTATAAGTTACGAAAATTTGTTTGGTTTTTGATTTACTTGTGTATTTTTTAAGGATGCATAAGGAATTATTGGAAGACACTTACATAAGGGAAAAAAACCATGCAATGGATGATTGGAGAGCACAATCGGCTATTTGCTCACTAGTTTGAAAAGAAGATTAGAGAAATGATCGAGAATGGAGAAGTTGTTTCGGACACGTTAAGATGGCTGGATGGCAAACCATCTTATTCTGTTTTCACTTTTGAAGGTTATCTAGTTGATGGAGTCCGATATTTCACAAATGAACGGGATACTGCAAGGGTTGTCCAAAATAGTGGTATTTCTGTAGTTGCTAAGACTGTCCAAGTATCCAGTGCCAAGGATCTGAATCCCGTGGAGAGTGATATGGCATTTTATGAAATTATCGAAGAAATATGGGAGTTAGATTACCATGCCTTTAAAGCCCCATTATTCTTGTAGAAATGGGTAGATAGTGATAGAGGCATCAAGGTTGATGATCTTGGTTTCACACTTGTTGATCTAAGTCGACAAGGTCACAAAAATGATAAATACGTGTCGATTGACCAAGTGAAGCAAGTTTTTTATATCGAAGATCTAGTAGATGCTAGATGGTCAGTTGTGTTGACCTCCACGACTCGAGACTACCACGAGGTGTATAATGACGATGACCTAGGAGACACGAGTTTGGAAAATCCCCCATTCTGTACTGAAATCCCTGAAGTTGATGTTTCTATCGATGAGGATGAGCCTAGTATTGGAAATCAGAGAAAGGGTGTTGAGGGGATTTGGCTTAAAAGATGATATAATGTATCTGAATCTATAAATATTTAATGTGAAATTCTACTAGTGGTTTTAACTTACAGTTTTAGTTTACCATTTTTAGAACATTTAATAATCATCACATGCTTAATTGTTTACTCAACCAATGTTGTGCACTACATCATTGTTTACTCAAATTATGCTTAAATGTCATGCCTTAGTTAATTTTTTACTTAATTGTTCACTTGTTTGCTCATTGATTTGAAGAGCTAAGGTTATAAATTGTATTGACATGTATTTACAGGAATTTTAGTGAAATAAAAGGATGGCAAAGAAATAGGAAAAAAGCAAATCTCTGGTTAAACAAGGTAGCAAGAAGAATAAACATAAAAAGCCAAAATCTCCAGTCAATGAAGGTAGTAACAACAGTGAGAATAAGAAGCCCCAAGAGTAATTGGAAGAAGTTCCACAAGGTAAAGACCCCCCACCGGCAGAGTCTGAAGTTCCACATCCAACTACTAATACAGAATCCAAAAAAAGAGTTTCGGATGCAGCGCGAGGTGTTTGTGCTATGCATAAGGTGCTGATGAATAAAGCTCAAGAAAAGAGAATAAAAATCAGGTACAATAGATTGGGAGTTCCAGTTGGACATACTAGACACAACTTGCAGTCCTATAGAGGTATGTGTGCTAGGACAATGGTGCCTATTGATATTCCATCTTGGCCGAAAGTGGACGATAATTTAAAAGCCAAGATATGAAGTGATATTCAGGTATAAATAAATATCATTTTTTGTCATGTTTCATAGTAAATGGAAACTTCTCATAAATAATTGCAACTATAAATTGTGTTTGTCATTTAGGAAACTTTTAAAGTGGCGCCGGAAAGTGAGGGGTTAATTTTACAATAGGCAGCGGCCAAGTAGAGACAGTTCAAGTCAAATTTAACATCTGATTATGTGAAGCCATTTGCTGGACAGAAAAAGAAGCTTGCTAAACCCCCCAGGAAGTATGCATTTGTTGGTAAAGATGCATGCTTGGAAGCAATTCTTCGCAATGAGGACCTCCTCTGATTGGTCGGTATGCATTTTATTTATTAATTTACTATATATTTTAATTAATATATTTTAATTCACTTAGCCGCCCATGAGTCAACAAGTGACAAGTATTTTATTTTAATTTTTTTATGCAGTCACTTAGTGAAGAGCAGAGTGGGAGAGTGAGGCAACGAAAGTATCCTCATCGAACATCAAAGAAAGGATATATTGGCGTTCAAGAGGATGAAGTATGATTTTCATTTATTCTTGTAATTTCTTGTAGTTTTCTTTTTGGTTGAATATTATTCAATGTTTTTTTAATTTCTGATTAATTATTTTTAATAGGTAAAAGCAGGGCGACTGGATCCCAAAGAAGATCCTAATCGAGCAATTGTATGGAAAATAACACGTAGTCCCGATGACGGAGAAATTCTTGATCCAGAATTGGCAGAGAAATTTAAAAAAATTGTAGGTGAACTGCATTTTTAAAGTATTTTATTTTTAGGTGCATTCTACGATTAATTATAATTTTGATAACAGGATGAGTTAATGGAAAAGAAGCGTAAAGGTGAGTTCAAACCGTCTAGATGTGAGGATGTGCTAACTGTTGCATTGGAAATCCCTGAGCATTCAGGGAGGGTCAGGGGTGTAGGAAGTTTTATAAGCCCATCTACATATTTCAGTTTGCCAAAACAGAAAAGGAACCGGATTACGAAAGCTGAGTTGTTGGAGCGTGATCGAGAAAGGGATGAAGAGTTTCAGAAAGCTAAGGAAAGATATGAGAGAGCGGAGAAAAATTTCAATTCACAGCTTGTTGAGATGAAGGCGTGGATGAGTGCATTCAATATGCATTCACCGTTGTTTTCGGACAAAGTTAGTTGTCCAGAGGATGAAGAAAAAGAACATGATGGTGAAGAAAAAGAACACGATGGTGAAGAAAAAGAACATGATGATGCAGAAAAAGAACACGAGGGTTTTATTCCCATACACTCTTCCGCACCACCAGGAGGAAAGGTAAAAATAGCATTTTTTTAAACGGTTGCAAATTACAAAAGTTTCAAGATTAGTGTGTATCATAATTTATTTTTTTTGAATTTAGGATCCGAAAAATGTGAGTTGGAAGTTGACAGTATTGACAACAAGGTAGCCTTTGGTATGGTTTTTTCTAATGGAGACATGAGTAAGTCTGTACATGGAGTGCCTCTTCAATCAGGATATGTTCGTGTCTCGCTAGACGGGGCTATCAAGGAAGATGCATTGGTTTCGGTGCCAATTGTTGGTAAAATTGAAACAGTTCGCCAAGCTGTTGGCTCGCTTTTAGCGTGGCCTGAAGACATGGTCATCCTCACATCTGGTGTTGAGGTATATATTTCCTTATTTATTTTGAATTTGAAATTCACGTACATAATTGAATATTGTATAGTTACTGCATTAACATGTGTAAGTTTTTGAAAAGTGTAAATAATTTAAATGTTTGTAAAAAAAGAAAAAGGTACCGATGATAAATGCATTGATGAACCAGTATCATCAAGTGCACTTGTCCATGAACAGTGTGAAGCCAAGTAAAAATGTGCCTCGTCACTTTATGTTATTGTATAAACACGCAGCGACAATTTTAATAGAAACTGGAGACTCAATACAGATTCCGTGCGATGCTGAGGTGTTTATAAATTAAAAAAAACAACTTTTTTACTCCATGAGAATATGATGGCATTGTTAGAGTTTGGCATGGTTGGCCAGGCTGTAATTTCAGCATACATGGCGTAAGTTTGTAGTTCCTTTTCTGTGAATTACGAGTTAAGAAGTTTTCGTATGTGCGTAATTACCAAATATTTATATATTTTTGTAGGATTTTGCATGTGAAGATTCTTAAGGCAAATCAAATGGATTTATATACTTTTATCGATCCAGGAACCACATACAAGTTAAATGATGATTTTGAAGCTTATATCATTACAAGGTTGAAAGAAGAGCCTTCTCGCTTATTTTTCATGCCTCATAATGAGAAGTAAGTCAAGCATATATAATAGATATATGCCTATACCTGTTTTTTTAATTTTTCTTGTATTTTTATAATTTTGAACTTGGATTTTCTTATTATAAAAACAGTTATCACTGGATTTTGATCATCATTTGGGAAAGTGAAATATTCATTCTTAATCCATTATCTCATCCGAGAAGCTTCCAAGAACTTGAAGATGCATTGATACAATAATTAGTTTTCGCTATGCAAATACATATCTATTAGTTTTTATTGAGTAGAAATATTTCATCCGTTGAGACTACTAGCTATTAACTTCGTTTAACAGAGCAGTAAGGTTGTATAATGCTCAAACAGGACGTGTGTGCAAAAATGGCAAAGTTAAAAATCTTGTAGTAAGAATTACGCACTTTAGTAGGGTCTTTTCAGTTTTATATATAGAAATGTAGTTAGATATTATCTGCACTTGTTGTAATTTTTTATTTGGATATAGGGATCACCTAAGCAACCCGGTGGCCATGAATGTGGTTATGTAGTCATGCGTTACATGAAAGATATCTTTCAAGACAAGGACATGAAATTCATAACTAGGGTAAGTTGTAATATTTTTGTGCCTGTAATTTGGTTATAATCTGCACTTCAAGACTCAACCACCATAATTGATTTATTTTGTGCTTTCTGCTTTGTGTGTTGTTCAGTGGGCCACCAAGAATCGGAAGACGTACACAGCGGAGGAACTGGATGAAGTTTGTTTCGAGACCCTTCAATATGTCCAGGAATTTGTGTAGTGACTTACGAGTACTAGCCTTTTGACTTGACCAGTTTGAACCTGCACTTTTTATTTGGTAAATATTTTGGTTTGTATTAATGTTGGTATTTTGGGATGTGGATGATATAAGGAGTACATGTCTATGGGGGTTGCCTGAATATTTTGTTGGTTTGGTGTTGATCGGAGTTGGTCGGACTAGGATGATATAAGGGGTATATTTTGTGAATGCATTTGTGGGGGTTTATTTTGTCGGTTATCGAACATGTGGATGTTGATTGGTAATGGACTAGTTATTTGAAATGGAGAAATAATAATTTGACTTGGTTATTTTGTTGTTGTTAATGTTATTTTAGGTTTTGTATAATTTTGGTTTTTATATATATGCAGTGTTCTGGTTTAGTTTAGTAGATATATTGACAACAGTTGGATGTTAAAAACCGATGTAAATATTATTTTGACATGTACTACAGACATCATTTGCACCAAATTAACGGATATCAATTACAATCAATAACATCGTTTTGTACTAATGTCTTATTGAGTGTTTTACATCAGGTAGAAACTAATGTGTATACCAGTAATAACAACAGTTTTCCTTTAAGAACTGATGTCTAGGTTAAATTTATACATCGTTTCCATTGTAAAACTGATGTTAATAGGCCTAATATACATCATTTTTCTAATTTACTGATGTAAATGTAAATTTAACCCTTGTGTATGACATGTTAAACCTTCTTAAAACCTCTTTTTATTCTTATATAAAAAAGCATCAAACACTATTTTTTTATATATACTAGTCTGTGAAGATGTTATGCATCGGTTCTGGACTGATGTAAAAAACAAAGAAACCGATGTCTATGGTCACATTTCATAACGGTTGTGAACCGATGTGAAAAAAACACCTTTGTCTACACCCACGTAGACATCGGTTTTTGATGAAATAGACATCAGTCCATAACCGATGTCTAATGCCCTTTTTCTAGTAGTGTTGATTCAAATTTCGCATTAGCATAACCACATCACCAACTTTTAATTTCAACTCATGCTTTACAATGGATGACATATTAATCAAATTTAAATACTCAATGGGAAATGAAGATTTGTGATCATCGCTGCCATCACCATAAGAATCATCAATAGAATCTTGAGAAAGATATGTGTGTTATGCTTCCGGAATGAGACAGAGGACATGGGTATTTACATAATCCACAATAGCATTAGCTGGACTCAGAATGGCTCGCTCTTTGGAGTAGGTATGCGATTTCATGTTCTTGACAAAATCTGGATATGTATTATCAACAATATACTTCACTGAGTTGGTGAATTTTTCTAGGAGAAACCTCTTTGGAATTACTATTTCTAGATCAGAGAATATATCACCTGGATGAATGTTATCAACTTTACTATCACCAACATCTAGGACCCATTTTGAAAACTCTTCAATCTTTTGATTCTCGTCATCTGTCTTACATCTTCCTAAATGCATATTTCTATTTAACCGAAGAAACTTGCAATAACTCCAAAGTTTGAACAGGTTAAGAGAAGATGTAACAACTTCAGTACGCGTGGCTTTAGGAATAATAAGAAGGACTTGTCGAACATCACCTCCAAAAAAAACATTGATACCACCAAATGGTTGGTGTTTTCTTCGCTGGATCAACTAAAGATATAATATCTCTGATTGAACAATCCAAAGATTCAAAAGCATGACAGTGTTGCATCGGAGCTTCGTCCTATATCACCAAACTTGTAAACTTGATCCACTAAGCAATATCAGATCCATGCTTAATGCCAGCAACAGAGCAGTGGTCAAGCTTTAAAGGAATATGGAATCGATAATACACTGTTCTGCCTCCAAATAATAAGGTCGCAGCAATACCAGATGATGCAACTGGTAGAACAATCTTTCCTTCACTACGTAAACAGAAACATATTGTGTTCCACAAAAAGGTCTTCCCACAACTGTCGCTGCCATACACAAGAAAGGTCAACTAGTGACAAATCATTCAAGAGTTTGACAAATCTGTCATATAAATCAGTCAATGCCTCATCAAGCTTTGAGTCAAAGTGCTCATAGTCTTGAGTGAGTATTGTCTTCCTGTTCTTCTTAATTGAATCAGTTCCATGACACCTTGTTTCTAAAGCATCCCATATCTCTTTAGCAGTCTTGCAGTTAATTACCCTGTTTGACATGACATTGTCTATGGCACTATGCAGCAAGTGTCTTACCTTTGCATCTTTTGCAATTGATGAGATATCTTCAGCAGTGTAATCACTTTTCTCCTTTGGTACAGACTTTGTTGGCTGACCTGTAACTTCCATAGAGAGTTTGGTTGGCATATGTGGTCCTTCATAAATCCTGTCGAGATATTCTGGATCTGTAGCTTCCAGAAACATAGCCATCTTTACTTTCCATATGGAATACTCATAAGGTTTCAACATGGGAACTCTTGTAGTCTCATATCGACTATGAGTTACAGTATTTGGAGGATCTTCAGTTTTGGTGGGCTTAGTTGGAGTTTCTTCTTCAGACATGATTGATTTTGGATCTTAAACTGTTTGTGTGTTAACAGAAGGCTCTGATACCACATGTTAGGTCACACACACTATAGAACGAGGTTGAATACAGTGTTTAGCACAATCAAATCGAATAAGAACTCAAGTAACAGAAAACATATTTTATTCAACACAATAAACTCTGTTACAATATGGAACTGTCCTCTCTCAGTGATGAACAAATTATCACGAGAGCTGCTAGAGTTAGAAAGAATAATAACTTCGATAATCGTAACACTTATAGTGTAAACTCTATGCATGTGTTTAGATACTACACAGTTACTAGATAATCTTCTAATTGATATGGAATATAATTCTGCTTCCTAAAATATATCAACTAGTTATCTTTTCTTCCAAGTTTTATATTCTTCATAGAATTCCTTCTTCATGCACAATTCTTTTTGTCTTAGTCTCGATCTTCTTTCCTTTCAATCAGCCGCCTGCCTTATCTGAAAGTCATCTTAAGTCCTGATATTATCTCCTGATAAATATCTTCTGAACCTTAAGTTCTGATAACTTAAGTTCTGATATCTTAAGTTCTGTCTTCAGTATAAGTGTTGATTTCCAGTTAACTACTGGTTTGTCCTGTTATGTAAGATCTGAAAACTAAACACAAATCATATTACACATGACATTATCAAATATATCTAACAATCTCCCCCAACTTGTAAATTAGCATAATATACAAGTTCAACAGATATTTGATGATGTCAAAAATATTAAGTACAAATGCATGAGAATTTGACTAGATAACTACAACTTACAGTCCTTTCAGCTTTACCAACTTTAACTTTTGATAACCGCTTCAGTCTCTATAAACTTCAGAATTTAAGTAGTTGTAGATCTTTGACATGGCTTCAACTTTCAATTTCTTCTGATCTCTTTGATATCAGGAGTTTTCCTGAGATAGTTCTTCAACAAACATCTCTCTGCATATTCAAGTTCATTGACCATCCTCCTTTTAACATTTATCAATTCAGCTGTATCTTCTCTAGTTTGAAATATAGCTACTCTGAGATCATTTATCTCAGCTTTTCTTATCTCCTGATCTAGTCTAATCAGATATGCCTTGTCAGACTCTAGATTGAATTCCACAGCCTTATAACCCAGAAAAGTAGTTATAATCCTAGTAGAGTTAGGCTTCATTCGACAATATCACCCTTGTGATCTCTGTACTTGGGACAGTATGTGCTGTCAGACTTTACTGAATAAAGCTTCTTTTGTCTTTGAATTTGAGACTTTAAATATCCTGCAGCACTATCTGTTAATCTATCTTTCGCTTAAAGTAGGAATAGAACATGTTCCAGTTCTTCATAATACTTCAGTGGTATAACATTTTTCTTAATCTGGTATACCCTTCCATCTATCATAAAATATAACAAGATATGTTCTTTTAAGAAGGTATGGTAAACCATACAGATTCAAGTCGATTCAATCTTTCAGGAATTGCTCCAACACCTGGTTCACTTAAGGAAGTTGGATCATTGGTAGTGTTATGTACTCTTCTTTCATCAGAACTACCCAACCTGGATTTATCTCTTACTTCCTTTACTGTAATAACTCTTGCTTCAAAACCACTTGTTGCAGTCTTCAAAGGTTGAGCCTGTTTAGCTTTGGTGAATCCTGGTAGGAGTATCTTTGAAAGTTTAACATGAGCAATGTCAGAGGTTTCCTTTTCCTTATCTTCTGATATCAAGCCAACTTGAGCTATGTCAGAGGTTGCTTTCTTCACTGTTATATCAGAACTTACTAAATCTTGACTCTGAACAACATGAGCCATGTCAGAGGTTGTTTAAAAAATCTTCTTATGCATCAGAGTAAGATTAGCATCTGCTTCATCATCAATTATTTCTTCATCCATGACTGGCATATAAACCTTTACAGTTTCATCAACTTTTTCTTTTCCCTTGGACCTTGGATCAATTTCCATTTGTGATTTGGCCTTGGTTGCCTCAGAACTTGTTCTTTCCTTTATCACAATACCCTTAGGTTTTGGAAATTTCTTTTCAACAATAAAAGCTTCAGATTTTGTCTTGACACCTTCTTCTTTGAGTCTAGCTTCTTCTTCTATTAGACTCTCAAAGTCCATTCCTGGATTTTCTTTAAGAAATAACTGTTTTGAAATTTCTTCATCAAGTTCTAGATATCCACCATAACTTATCATTTTACCAGTATCAGAACTTATTCTTCTCCCAGTATCAGAACTTGTTCCTTGACTTGTAATTCTAGCTTTACTTGACAAAAGTCCTTTGCCTTACCTTGACCTCTACCCTTATTAGAGTTTTCCTGGTCATCATTTCCATCATCCTTTCCTTTCAGTGTCTGAATAGATTTGCATTTGGACTTAATCACTTTCTCCCCCTTTTTGGCATCAGCAAGTAATAGAAGAGAGACAAACAATTCCACTAAGGATTGGATCTCATTGAGTTGACTTTGGTGAGAAGCCTGATTCTGCAGAATTTCTTCAATTTGAGCTTGTTGCTTCTCCTGAGTTTTCTCAATGTAGGAAATTCTGTCAAATGTTGGCTTGAAAAATGTCACGCCCCCAACTTAAACAGCAAATTAAATATAACTATTATAATATTTTAAAAGAAGAATACACAACTAACTCCAAGATCTTACAGTTTAAGGTTTGGAACAGCCCAGCACTACCAACTATTACATCTGATTAAAAGTACCGAGTCCTCACACAAACTATTATTACTTATTCTACCTGAGCTCGAACATAAGCATCAGCATCACAGGTCTTACGGGCTATCTGCTTGAATCTAACCATAGCTGCTAGCTGTAATATCAGGGTAAAACAAGGAGTGAGCCAAATGCTCAATAAGTGCTAACAGTACGACACAAAACATAAATCAAGATATACATTAAAGAATGACAATGGAAAGACATAACCAATGGTAACGAGAGATAAAACTATGTGAGATGGCATCATTTTGCTTGTATGAAAACAATTTTAAAATCATGTCTTAATCAAAATCATTTTATGACGCTACGGATTACAGCCGGTGATCAGCCGCGAAGTAATCCCGAACCTCGCTGGGTTCTAAAACATTAACGGGAATCCCTAGGCAACTTTTAAGCCTAATATAAGTGTGGAAAGGACTCGCGTCTCAGTCCAGATCCACTATTCAAGGAAAACATTTATCCCCCTTTGGGACTGAAAACCCATATTTTATTTGTTTCAAAAACTGATGCCGAATTATAACAAAATCTCTTTTAACAGTAAACATCTTTATTAAGGGATTATAGATCAACTCGAAACACGGGAAATATGGTACTAAATCTCAGGGCCATGATTTACAAAATTTTACGCTATTAGGGTAACCAAAAGGTTTTCATATGTCAGAACTTGGACAAGAAAATTTAGTGAGGCTTAATGGATAATATGAAGGGGTAATGCCAAACTGGGCTTAAAGCAATGGTTTCTCGTCAAGGTACAGGTGTTGGATCATCAAGAAGATAAGATTCATGAATACTATGGGAGTTAAGGTATGAAGAAATGATTCTTTAGCTCAGGATGTATCAGAGTTGTCAAGCTTTAGGATAAGAAAGAGGGGTATCAATCAATGAGGGATCACTTTGATAAGTTTCTGACTTTCAGGGTTCAAGGTAAGGTTCTATAGGGATTCAAGTATCAGGATGAGATATCAGTACTTAGGAATCATCAGCATGTTAATCAAGAGGATCAATCAAGTAATATATCAACTCTTCATTTTATCATGGCATTTAACTATCATGAAAAGGCTTTTGAACTACTTGCAAAAGATACTCGAGGGTTCATGGTATTTCTATATAATTCAAAGTTAAACGAAAGATACGCTTGATTTAAAACATATCAAAATGACTCAGGATAATTGCATCAATATATATATGAACTGTTTATAGTAAATACGAAGGTCAAGTTGAATCACTTGCCTTGAGAAAGGCTGGTCTGGTCTGACTGGTAGGAGCAACTGGAGCTTCACTCGACCTTTATGGCAAGTTTTCCCTCGTCTCGAGATCCTACATAATAATAATAATCCTCATTATAATATATTCTTACCATCTTAACCTATTTACAACTTGAAATTAAACACGGATGGCACTTAGGCCTATACACACTTAATTTTATATTCACTTTTAAATTACAAAAGTACACACATAGCCACATATTCACATATCATATATTATCACCAAATAACCCCATATATACCATAATGCAACACTAGGCTTGGATGATCTCAACTCACATCTTAAGTCACTTGGTCGCTAAACTAGACAAGGTCTTCTAATTTTGGCTTCCTAACTCGATGTGCCTTTCCTAAATTATCCAAAACCTATTGACCCTCACTTGTGCCTTTAGCTCTACTGACCTTATACCATCTTACAACTATGGTGGTCGACCTAATACTCACTTCTAAGTATTCTAAAACTATGTGATAAGTGAACGCGCTCACTGGTGCAAATTTCAGAATGACAACTATAGTTTCTTGAGTGCATTAGGCACTCTTAAACTACAAGTTTTCCTTCAAAACTTTTACACAAGACTCTCCTGACCTAAGGGCATCTCAAAAACTTGATGTGGCTCAAGGGCCTGGCTTGGGCCTGCTTGGGCCTAAGCTAAAAGTCCAAGGTTACCCTGTTTTTCTGGGCAGAAAACGCCCTGACTTGAATTAACTTGTGATACATGGTTCTAACTCATATCCTATGAACTATGGTTGGAAAAACTTCTCTGACACTCCCTCTAACTAAGGCCCAATAGGGCCTCATGAGGGCCTACCCATGACATGGTCAAATCTTCTTATTTCTAAGTTGCAAGAAAACTGTCCCCTGCTGGACAGATTTTGTTATTCTACTTGTGCACCTAACCAAAAGACATGCAAACCTCCAACCAACTCCTAAAACCTTTTATATAGTCCCAATACTAACTTCTGGTGGCTTGGGCCTCAAAGTGCACATCAATGACATGGTCAAAACTCACTCTAAACCTCAGGGTACTAAACTGATTTTCTGCAGAAACTATAACTCTCATTTCTCCAAGGTTTTGACTTGACAAACTCAACTACCAACATCCCAATACTTAAACCAAGACTTATACATGGTAATATACTGAACTAACTCCCTTATTCTCAAAATAACATTGGGTGAGATCATCCTTACCTAAGGTACAATTATGGCAAAATAAAAGAGATCACATTTCTCAACTCACCAATCATTAAGTTTTTGAAACCACAAGATATGCATTTTATAAAAGATAACCATGAATTATTACCATGCAACAAGAAGCATAATTCAATATTAACACATTATTCCTACTGAAATTAAGACTCACTAACAAAATCTTTTCAAATGATCAAAATCTTATAACATTCTAAGAGAAATCCACATGCATGCATGTCTTCGGGTTTTGCAAACCAAAACAACACATTTTCTACATATATTCTACCATAAAATTGACATGCAAGCCTCGCATGAGCTATACCTAGATGATCACTTAGCATGCAAGGAGTTTTATCAAATTTTCACCACAAAATTCAAGTCATTGTCACATAAATATGCAAAATTTGAGCAAAACAACAAGAATGATCTCAAGGACCATTCATTCGGATCCCATATGGTCATGGCCGAATGAAATGGATGGGAATGGCCATTTAATCATCAAGAGTTTCCTTCTCAAGACTTGGCACTTATCCATTCCTTGTATTCCTCTCAAAAACAACCCTAAACTCACAAGAATCAAGGTTGTATTTTGAGTTTCACTAAAACCTTTACATGAAACCTTTAAACTTAAACTTTCTACTCAAAACTCTTTGAAATATGAGTGATCATGGTATAGGAAGTAACATTTACTTGTGTAAAGAGTAGAAGCTTGGTTGAGGAATGATGAAAAAAAAATGGGGAGGGGGGTTTCGGCTAAAAGCCGAGAGTGAGAGAGGGGGGAGGGAGGGAGGAGAAAGTGTGGTGGTGAGTGAAGTGAAATGATCATGTCTTTGCTTGTTTTAGGGTTTTTGTATTGGCAAAAGTGAGTGGAATTAGGAATTGACATGATTAGCCTTCCACTTGAACTTGGTTCAATTTGCATGCAAGGGTAAAGAAGGAAATTGGCTAGAAAAATAAGAGTTAGTGGGGTTGGAATTGTCCTCTTTGTCCCTGAAAAGAATGAGAGGGTGGTTTGCATGCAAGGGCTTTCTTGTAATTTGCTAAATATGACAACTAAAATTTATAATGATTTATTTTTATAAAATAAAATACAAGTACAAAAATTATAAAATTTATACCATAAAATAACTTGGATTTTTAGAGACTTTATAAAATCATTTTCAAAATTTGTGAACAAAATACCTTTTAAAAGAAAATTTTCCAAGGCTTAGAATATTCCTTATAAATCAAAAATAAAGAAATTAAATAAACTCTTGCTTTGAAAAATCATATACTATATAAAGCAAATTTATAATGCTGAAATTTGCACTCACACAAACGTACAATCATTGAATATATTTTCATTTAGCTTTAATATTATACCAAATCCACAAATAATATTACACGAAGATACCGGTTGTAACATCCTCTCCCCCTTAAGGGATTCTGTCCCCAGAATCTAAGAGAACAGATGAGGATACCGGGAACGCATATCAGATTCTAACTCCCAAGTCGATTCTTCGACCTTAGGGTTCCTCCAAAGCACTTTTACTATCTTTACCGACTTATTCCTAAGACTCTTTACTTGCCAGTCGAGTATTTTAACCGGTTGCTCCACAAATGAAAGGTCTGCCTGAATTTCTACTGGTTCATATTCTATCACATGGCTAGCGTCAGGATTGTACTTCTTAAGCAACGACACATGGAACACATTATGCACATGCTGATACTGATGTGGTAAGGCCAACTCGTAGGCCACCTTTCCTACTTGACTCAAAATCTCAAAAGGACCTATGTATCTAGGTGCTAACTTCCCTTTCTTGCCAAATCTCATCAACCCTTTTCTAGGTGACACCTTCAGCAACACAGCTTCACCAATTTGGAATTGAACATCCTAACGCGCTGGATCCGCATACTTCCTCTGTCTATCTTGAGCAGCAAGCAACCTTTTCTGAATTAACTTGACTGTGTCATGCAACTGTTGTACCAATTCCGAGCCGAGAATTCTTCCTTCCCCTACTTCATCCCAATTTGTTGGTGATCTACATTTTCGCCCGTACAAAGCTTCGTATGGTGGCATGTCGATACTGGAATGATAACTGTTGTTATAAGAGAATTCAATCAACGGCAAGTGGTCATCCCAACTTCCTGCAAAATCGATTGCACAACTGCGCAACATGTCTTCAATTGTTTGAATTATCCTTTCACTCTGGCCATCAGTCTGCGGGTGGTATGCCGTGCTCATATTCAACTTTGTGCCAAGACATTCCTGAAATAGCTTCCAGAATCTCGAGTTAAAGCGGGGATCTCTGTCTGAAACTATTGATACAGGTACTCCATGCCTTAGTACGATTTCACGCACATACAGATGAACCAACTTGTCCAGTGATGACTTCTCATTTATTGGAAGGAAATGCGCCGACTTCGTAAGACGATCAATTATAACCCATATTGCGTCATGTCCGGATTTCGTTCGCGGTAGTCCTACTATAAAGTCTATAGTGATATTTTCCCATTTCCATTCTGGAATCTTCAAGGGATGAATTAATCCGCTTGGTCGTTGATGTTCTGCCTTCACTTTTTGACAAGTATAGCACTTCGCAACCCATTCTGCCACGTCTCGCTTCATATTTGGCCACCAAAAGTTCTTCTTTAAGTCTCGATACATCTTGGTGCTTCCCGGGTAGATTGAAAATTTTGAATTGTGGGCTTCACGGAGGATCTCATTCTTTAATTCAAGTACATGAGGAATCCATATTCTGGATGAAAACCTTAGTATCCCTTGCTCATCCCTTTGAGTATTAATCTCCTCTCCAGATAACTGGTTCTTCTCTTTGTCCATTACTTCTTCTTGACACTTCTTTATCTTTTCCACTAGTGTTGGCTGAAAGGTCATTGCACGACAAACTTCCTCGACTTTTCCATAAGCACAAAGTTCCAATTCCAATCTTTCGATTTCTTTAGATAACTCTTTTGATGTTATCATCATATTCAGTCTCTCCTTCCTACTCAGAGCATCGGCCACTACATTCGCCTTTCCAGGATGGTAATTTATTGAACAGTCATAGTCCTTGATCAATTCCAGCCATCTCCTCTGCCTCATATTGAGCTCTTTCTGAGTAAAAATGTACTTTAAACTCTTGTGATCCGTGTAGATTTCACACTTCTCTCCATAGAGGTAATGTCTCCAAATCTTAAGTGCGAACACTATGGCGGCTAGTTCCAAGTTATGCGTCGGGTACTTTAACTCATGCGGTTTCAACTGTCTTGACGCATATGCGATCACTTTACGGTGTTGCATCAACACACAACCCAAACCCTTATATGAAGCATCGCTGAATATTACAAAGTTCCCTTGATCATCTGGAAGTACCAACACCGGAGCTCTTACCAACTTCTGCTTTAACTCTTGAAAGCTATCTTCATATTCTGCACTCCATTCAAACTTTTGATTCTTTCTATTTAACTTGGTCAATGGCGTGGCGATCTTCGAGAAATCCTTGACGAATCTTCTATAGTATCCGGCTAATCCTAGAAAACTTCGCACTTCCGTAGGAGTCTTTGGCCTCTCCCAACTCATAATTGCCTCAATCTTTTCCGGATCCACTTTAACTCCCTCATTTCCAATGACATGCCCCAAAAATTGAACTTCCTTTAACCAAAACTCACATTTGATAAACTTGGCATACAACTTCTCTTGTCGGAGTATCTCCAATGCTATCTAGAGGTGCTGTTTATGTTCTCCTTCCGACTTAGAATAAATAAGGATGTCATCAATAAATACCACGACAAATTTGTCCAAATACTTCTTAAATACCCGATTCATCAGATCCATAAATGCGGCTGGAGCGTTGGTCAGTCCAAACGACATTACCAGGAATTCATAATGCCCATATCTGGTCCTAAATGCGGTCTTGGGAACATCTTCTTCTTTGATCTTTAATTGAGGTATCCCGATCTCAAGTCAATCTTTGAAAAGCATTTTGCTCCCTTCAACTGATCAAAAAGGTCATCTATCCTTGGTAGCGGGTAGCGGTTCTTGATTGTTACCTTATTCAACTCCCGATAATCTATGTATAGGCGCATACTCCCATCTTTCTTCTTTACAAATAGAACAGGTGCTCCCCATGGTGACGCACTTGGCCGTATCAGTCCCTTATCCAACAATTCTTGTAGCTGGCTCGCCAACTCTTTCATTTCTGCTGGTGCCATCCTATATGGGGCCTTTGAAACTGGTTCCGTTCCTGGAGCAAGGTTGATCTCGAACTCGATTTGTCGATCTGGTGGTAAGCCTGGTAGTTCATCGGGAAACACATCCGGGAACTCGTTAACTACAGGGATATCTTCCATGCTGGGGCTGCCTTTTTCTGAATCCACTATATAAGCTAGGAATGACTCACAACCTTTTCTAAGTAGCTTCTTAGCCTGAACAATTGTAAGAAATAATTGCTCTTGCCTCTGCCCCTTAAATACTACCTTCTCTCCACTCTTCGTCTTTAAATACACTCTCTTGGTCTTACAATTAATCTGAGCGTTATTCTCTCCTAACCAATCCATTCCTAAAATTATGTCAAACTCTCCCAACTTGAAGAGTATCAAGTCGGCTGAAAACTTATACCCCGAAATATCAATCTCACACTTTGGACAAAATTGATTCACAGGAATCTTCTCTTGGTTCGCAATTACCATATTTACTACCTCACTCATAATCATTTTCTCACATTGAAGCTTATCAACAAAAGATTCTGATATGAAAGATCTTGTTGCTCCCGAATCAATCAATACTTTAGTTTTGACATTATTGAGTAAAAGTGTACCTGTTATCACCTCCGAATTCTGTACAGCATCCTTCATCTTCAAATCAAATGTCCTTGCTGTTGCTTGCGGGGTTGGTGTAGGTGGTGGAGGTAATGCCAATACCTCAGCTGGCACGCTTGCACTGGTACTTGCCACATTCATCAGAGCTTTGACTGGTCCGGTTGCCTTGCACTCCCTAGCTATGTGTCCAGTCTTCCCACACTTGTAACACGTAACTCCTGGCTTCGGCATCTTGCACTCATTCGCCAAATGTCCCTTCTGATTGCACCTGTAGCATGTCATGCTCAGCTTATTACACACTCCGGGGTGCCTTCTTCCGTAGTGCTTGCATTCTGGCCTCTGGAACCTATTTTCTCCATCTTGCCCTTGGCTTGCCTGATTGTTCCCCTTTGATTCTTGCCTTTTACCCAAATTTCCTTTCTTTTGAAAATTTCTGCCCTTCTGGAAACCAATCCTCTTTACATTTCGATCTTGTGAACTTCTGGCTTCAGACTTTTCTCCATAAAATGGAACCTTCCTCTTCTTGTTATCCCTCTCTTTCCTTGACTGCATCCCATTATTCTCAATCAGAGCAGCTTTCTGTACTACTCCCGCATAAGTTTCAAGCTCAAACATAGCCACCCTATCTCTGATCCAAGGCTCCAATCCTTGCCGAAATTTCTTTGCTTTTTCCTCCTCAGTGCTGGTATACTTTGTCACAAACCTTGACAACTCAATGAACTTCTTCTCATACTCCAATACAGTCATGTTCCCTTGCTTCAACTCAAGAAATTTTAGCTCTATCTGATTCTGCATGTACTTAGGGTAATACTTGTCCAGAAATAACTTCTTAAATCTCTCCCAAGAAACCTGCTGAGTGACTTCCATAGCCTTTACTGATTCCCACCAATAGATGACTTCTCCCTTCAAGAAGTAAGTAGCATACGACGTCTTCTGATCGTCTCCTAACTGTACCAACTCAAAAGCCCTTTCCATCTCCTTGATCCATGTGTTAGTTATCACTGGATTAGTGGTATCATGAAATGCAGGTGGATTCACATTCTGAAAAGCCTTGAAAGTGACAATTTGTGTAGGTGGAACTGGTGGTTCAGGTGGTTGGTGTGGCTCACGGTTATCTGGGTTTTCAATTCGTTGTTGAAAAATTAGTTGTTGTTGAGCTATAGCATTGGTTTGTTGTTGCAAAGTTTCCAGTAGTCGAAGAATATTTGGGTCTGTGGTGGATGTGGTTGTTGGGTTCTTCTTTTTGGGAGGCATAATCCTGAAATAAGAGTTATGTCAAAACAGATATGAATGATAAAATGATTCGAGGGTATCGCATGGCATTCTTATTTACATATGGGGTCAAGTTTCCAAATTAAGCAGATATGATGATGCATATAAAAACGTAAAATAACAGTTGAGAGCAAGTGGAACAATAGAACATAATTATTGAAATTTTAAAGGTCACAATACATAGGATTGGGACAAAGTCTGATTCTAGGAATAACAGGCTTATTTAAAGGAAACAACGGAAACAACTGGGGATTCCATAGAGTCTGATAGTACAACAACATGAAAGGTAAATGGAAAGAACTAAGGCTCCACTCCATCTGAACGGGGCTTGGTAGTCTTTTCCTCTCGAAGCATCTTCACGATGCTCTGGAGCTCATCCGCCACCATCTGAATGACATACTGGCTGGTACGGTCCCGGTGCACTGGCATCTCCTCAAGCTTAGTGTTGACGTACTGAACCAAGGTCTCAAGTCTCGCAGTCATCTGCTCTTTGGGCTTCCCTTCGTAGTTTCGGATGTCCGGATACACGTTCTTCAGTCGGTCTATCAGTCGGTCGTACTTGCCCTGAAGCATGTCGAACTCGCGCCTCAACTCAGCATACACTGTGAAAGCAATAATGTCGTCCGACCCAGAGGATGACGAGGAATGCGCCCTTTGCTGACAACCAATAAGAGGAGTATTTATAATAATTTACTTAACCTACTCTCTCGCATAATATCTATAACCTACACACATATCCTATAACCTATTTGGGCTATCCAGGGACTCTAAACCGTAGCTCTGATACCAAAACCTGTCACACCCCAACTTAAACAACAAATTAAATATAATTATTACAATATTTTAAAAGAAGAATACACAACCAACTCCAAGATCTTACAGTTTAGGGTTTGGAACAACCCAACACTACCAACTATTACATCTGATTAAAAGTACCGAGTCTTCACACAAACTATTATTACTTATTCTACCTGAGCTCGAACATAAGCATCAGCATCACAGGTCTTACGGGTTATCTGCTTGAATCTAACCATAGTTGCTAGCTGTAATATCAGGGTAAAGCAAGGAGTAAGCCAAATGCTCAACAAGTGCTAACAGTACGACACAAAACATAAATCGAGATATACATTAAAGAATGACAATGGAAAGACATAACCAATGGTAACGAGAGATAAAACTATGTGAGATGGCATCATTTTGCTTGTATCAAAACAATTTTAAAATCATGTCTTAATCAAAATCATTTTATGACGCTACGGATTACAGCCGGTGATCAGCCGTGAAGTAATCCCGAACCTCGCTGGGTTCTAAAACATTAACGGGAATCCCTAAGCAACTTTTAAGCCTAATATAAGTGTGGAAAGGAGTCGCGTCTCAGTCCAGATCCACTATTCAAGGAAAACATTTATCCCCCTTTGGGACTGAAAACCCATATTTTATTTATTTCAAAAACTGATGCCGAATTATAACAAAATCTCTTTTAACAGTAAACATCTTTATTAAGGGATTATAGATCAACTCGAAACACGGGAAATATGGAACTAAATCTCAGGGCCATGATTTACAAAATTTTACGCTATTAGGATAACCAAAAGGTTTTCATATGTCAGAACTTGGACAAGAAAATTTAGTGAGGCTTAATGGATAATATGAAGGGGTAATGCCAAACTGGGCTTAAAGCAATGGTTTCTCGTCAAGGTACAAGTGTTGGATCATCAAGAAGATAAGCTTCATGAATACTATGGGTGTTAAGGTATGAAGAAATGATTCTTTAGCTCAGGATGTACCAGAGTTGTCAAGCTTTAGGATAAGAAAGAGGGGTATCAATCAATGAGGGATCACTTTGATAAGTTTCTGACTTTCAGGGTTCAAGGTAAGGTTCTATAGGGATTCAAGTATCAGGATGAGATATCAATACTTAGGAATCATCAGCATGTTAATCAAGAGGATCAATCAAGTAATATATCAACTCTTCATTTTATCATGGCATTTAACTATCATGAAAAGGCTTTTGAACTACTTGCAATACATACTCGAGGGTTCATTGTATTTCTATATAATTCAAAGATAAACGAAAGATACGCTTGATTTAAAACATATCAAAATGACTCAGGATAATTGCATCAATATATATATGAACTGTTTATAGTAAATACGAAGGTCAAGTTGAATCACTTGCCTTGAGAAAAGCTGGTATGGTCTGACTGGTAGGAGCAACTGGAGCTTCACTCGACCTTTATGGCAAGTTTTCCCTCGTCTCGAGATCCTACATAATAATAATAATCCTCATTATAATATATTCTTACCATCTTAACCTATTTACAACTTGAAATTAAACACGGATGGCACTTAGGCCTATACGCACTTAATTTTATATTCACTTTTAAATTACAAAAGTACACACATAGCCACATATTCACATATCATATATTATCACCAAATAACACCATATATACCATAATGCAATACTAGGCTTGGATGATCTCGACTCACATCTTAAGTCACTTGGTCGCTAAACTAGACAAGGTCTTCTAATTTTGGCTTCCTAACTCGATGTGCCTTTCCTAAATTATCCAAAACCTATTGACCCTCACTTGTGCCTTTATCTCTACTGACCTTATACCATCTTACAACTATGGTTGTCGACCTAATACTCACTTCTAAGTGTTCTTAAACTATGTGATAAGTGAAAGCTCACTGGTGCAAATTTCAGAATGACAACTATAGTTTCTTGAGTGCATTAGGCACTCTTAAACTACAAGTTTTACTTCAAAACTATTACACAAGACTCTCCTGACCTAAGGGCATCTCAAAAACTTGATGTGGCTCAAAGGCCTGTCTTGGGCCTTCTTGGGCCTAAGCTAAAAGTTCAAGGTTCCCCTGTTTTTCTGTGCAGAAAATGCCCTAACTTGAATTAACTTGTGACACATGGTTCTAACTCATATCCTATGAACTATGGTTGGAAAAACTTCTCTGACACTCCCTCTAACTAAGGCCCAATAGGGCCTACCCATGACATGGTCAAATCTTCCTATTTTTAAGTTGCAACAAAACTGTCCCCTGCTGGACAGATTTTGTTATTCTACTTGTGCACCTAACCAAAAGACATGCAAACCTCCAACCAACTCCTAAAACCTTTTATATACTCCCAATACTAACTTCTGGTGGCTTGGGCCTTAAAGTGCACATCAATGACATGGTCAAAACTCACTCTAAACCTCAGGGTACTAAACTGATTTTCTGCAGAAACTATAACTCTCATTTCTCCAAGGTTTTGACTTGACAAACTCAACTACCAACATCCCAATACTTAAACCAAGACTTATACATGGTAATCTACTGAACTAACTCCCTTATTCTCAAAATAACCTTGGGTGAGATCATCCTTACCTAAGTTACAATTATGGCAAAACAAAAGAGATCACATTTCTCAATTCACCAATCATTAAGTTTTTAAAACCACAAGATATGCATTTTATAAAAGATAACCACGAATTATTACCATGCAAAAAGAAGCATAAATCAATATTAACACATTATTCCTACTGAAATTAAGGCTCACTAACAAAATCTTTTCAAATGGTCAAAATCTTACAACATTCTAAGAGAAATCCACATGCATGCATGTCCTCGGGTTTTGCAAACCAAAACAACACATTTTCTACATATATTCTACCATAAAATTGACATGCAAGCCTAGCATGAGCTATACCTAGATGATCACTTAGCATGCAAGGAGTTTTATCAAATTTTCACCACAAAATTCAAGTCATTATCACATAAATATGCAAAATTTGAGCAAAATAACAAGAATGATCTCAAGGACCATTCATTCGGCTCCCATATGGTCATGGCCGAATGAAATGGATGGGAATGGCCATTTAATCATCAAGAGTTTCCTTCTCAAGACTTGGCACTTATCCATTCCTTGTAGTCCTCTCAAAAATAACCCTAAACTTACAAGAATCAAGGTTGTATTTTGAGTTTCACTAAAACCTTTACATGCAACCTTTAAACTTAAACTTTCTACTCAAAACTCTTTGAAATATGAGTGATCATGGTATGGGAAGTAACATTACTTGTGTAAAGAGTAGAAGCTTGGTTGAGGAATGAAGAAAAAAAAATGGGGAGGGGGTTTCGGCTAAAAGCCGAGAGTGAGAGAGGGAGGAGGGAGGGAGGGAGGAGAAAGTATGGTGGTGAGTGAAGTGAAATGATCATGTCTTTGCTTGTTTTAGGGTTTTTGTATTGGCAAAAGTGAGTGGAATTAGGAATTGACATGATTAGCCTTCCACTTGAACTTGGTTCAATTTGCATGCAAGGGTAAAATAGGAAATTGGCTAGAAAAATAAGAGTTAGTGGGGTTGGAATTGTCCTCTTTGTCTTTGAAAAGAATGAGAGGGTGGTTTGCATGCAAGGGCTTTCTTGTAATTTGCTAAATATGACAACTAAAATTTATAATGATTTATTTTTATAAAATAAAATACAAGTTCAAAAATTATAAAATTTATACCATAAAATAACTTGGATTTTTAGAGACTTTATAAAATCATTTTCAAAATTTGTGAATAAAATACCTTTTAAAAGAAAATTTTCCAAGGCTTAGAATATTCCTTATAAATCAAAAATAAAGAAATTAAATAAACTCTTGCTTTGAAAAATCATATACTACATAAAGCAAATTTATAATGCAGAAATTTGCACTCACACAAACGTACAATCATTGAATATATTTTCATTCGGCTTTAATATTATACCAAATCCACAAATAATATTACACGAAGATACCGGTCGTAACAAAAAATCTGTTCTTTTCAAGTTTCACATTCATATCTTGCTAGATTAGAGCTTCCTGAATTTTGTTCACCTTGGCATGAGTTATTGAGTGTTGTCCTTGAAGGTGCCTTGTACTCAATGTAGTAACTCTCAGATGTGCCTTAAAATCATCATTTATCAGCATTTCATCAGCTTTTGCAAGATGCTCAGCAAGAATCTTTTCAGAAGGAACAAAACTAACTGAGTTCCATTCTTTAGTCCACTCATTTCCTATAGGAGTTTCACTCCAAGGTACTGATGGTTCCCCTGTAACAAACTTCTTGACTAATTCAGCTTTATGAACAATTTGTTGAGGTGCGCGTCCTGATGGACCAGCTGCATCAACATCTAAATTACCAGTAGTTTCTTCATTAGCAGCATCAGAACTTGTAGATAATGCAGTATCAACATCCTTTGATAGAATAGCAGTATGTGAGGCTATAGAGGCTTCAACATTTTCCTCTAAATTCTGATCTGCAGCCAGGTTCTGATCAACATTCAAAAGTGATGTTGTTGGTGGAGTGAGTTGAATTGGTGGAGCTTCCAAGTACAAAACCTCAGGCACAATCAGGTTATGAATATCAAGTTCAGCACTTGTACCTAGTTCTTCAGTTGGTACTGGATCAACTATAGGTGACATAGAAGGTGTAAGTATCTTAGCTTGAGCAGTTTCTGGTTGTGAAGTTTCTATTTGTGCACAAGGAAGTAATTCAATAACAACTGGTTCTGTTGAGATCAGAGATTCCTGATCCCCTTCCTTAGCTACTTCCACTACATCTGAATCTGACTCAACTATGTCCCTATGAGCTCTCTGTTTCTTTAATTTCCTCAAAGGTGGAGACACTGTAGGAGCTTTATCATCAGAATTTAATTTTCTAAGCCTTTTGAGGGGCCTAGAACTCCTAGTTACAATATCTTTCTGAGAAGAAACCTTCTTAGCTTCTACAATAACAGGTTCTGATATAGGAACCTGTTCCTCAGTTGTTTTCTCAAATCAACAGAATTTAATCAAAATATTCATCACAAATAAAGTTAAAAGTCGATGAAGTAAAGATTAATGAATTGCAATTCAACATGCACAGTCACATAATTTGAGAAACAAAGAACAAATCTTGTAATTTAAAGAAAATTTCATTAATATAGCAGATGATTACATACGATGAAATTTATCAATTACAAGATAGTCCTATTCTACGATTCCTAACATCAACAGCCTTAGTCCTAAGCTAAGAAGCCTGACAAAGCTGACGGTGAAGAGAAACGGATGGATAACAATTAATTCTTCTTCCTACTTTCAACAAAGAGAATAGCAAGACGAATGATTTGCTCCTGCTGTCTAAGAATGCGAAGATGAGCTTCTCTTTGGAAAAACAACAGATCATTTTTAATGTTCTCTGGAAGTTGAATCCAGAGGACAAATGGAATTTTGTTGATAGGATATGAAGTCGGAATCCCATTTCGAAAAATGTGCACAGTTTCGGTGCCATAGTTGTAAAACCAACTAAAATGTGCCATTGTTTGAGAGAAGTGAACAGGTGTGGTTGTACTGAAGAATGATCAGTCATTTAAATAGGCAATAGAATACCAAGGGACGTGAGAACTGGTTAAACATTACAAGTAAAAATAATGATGTGTAATAATAACAGTCAGTTAAAGATCTAAAGCCAGAGTTAATGGGCACAGTATATGATAATAATTACTGTGCGCATGCAGGTTTTCAAAACATACACGCTAACCACTAACTCATAATGATGATGACTGTTTTATCTCACATTAACCAATATTCTGTAAAAATATTATCCTTCAAGTAATGACAAAAAATAAACCAAGTAAATAAATACTGTCACGACAGCATCAAAACTTGATTATTATCAGGATTTAAAAGTCATCAGAATATGGCTCCTTTACTCGAAAAGTAAATGTGTATTCCTGTAATTCTTCACACAAATACTGATATGGTTTCATCAGAACTTAATCATCAGAACTTCCATCAGAACTTGTCCTCAGAATTTATGCAATCTGACATATAAACTGTTCATCTAAAATAACATTGATCACCACAGTAGTTTTCATTATTTATATGGAGTGTAAGTGTGTGCATTAAGCTAAATATCATACAAAGAGTAAAGTCTTATTCACTTCAGTACATCTTAGAAATAAGGCATAACTAAGAACTTTACTTAAAATTTGTCATTATTCTGAAGTCTACTTTAGAATGAGTTCATGCATGAGTCCACCTCAACTATTTTGTGCTCATTTTATGCATCTTTTAAAATTCTATTTTACAGTGGCTTCTCAGTGTAAGTGAGTCACGACTGCTTATCAGAATTTATGCTGTTATCAGAGTATTTCTCCAGTAATCATAGGGTGTGAAAAGTCACCAAGAAAATTTTATTTTTTCTTTTCTAATGCATATTACTTAATACCAGTAATGCACTTGGGTCTTCCCTTCCACATTTTTTACTCTAGATCTCAAAGGAGTACCTGATTTTTATTTCTTTTCTTTTTCTTTTGAAGAGTGAGGCTTATCAACACTTAGTACATTCACCAGATTTACTAACATCAGAACTTAACAAATAAGAACAAAGTAAACTTAACTAAGCTCAATATCAGAATTTGCTCGTGTTAATAGATTTCCACATAAATAATTACTTCAAACATGGGATCTTTAGTATATTAAAGATTACTAGGTCAGCATCTAGCACAGTTATCCTCATTGGATTAAATAGTCACAGAAATATTCATATCACTATCAGAGTTTAGAAATTCATATCAAACAATAATCAGCACTTAAGTAATTTTCAATTTAAGCACAGAATACACAAAGATAATAATATCTGTAAATACTGATCATAAAGTCTGATGTATCAGAACATAAACTAAGCAGATTTAAAGAAAGAACCTGAAATCATTTCAAGTTCATTTACCAATCTTGTAAAAGTAGCTTCACACAGTGGTTTTATGAAGATATCTGCTAGTTGTTGATCTATGGGAACAAAATGCAATTCCAATGTACCTTTATCCATATGTTCCCTTATGAAGTGGTACCTACTGGTGATGTGCTTTGTCATTGAGTGCTGAACTGGATTACCTGTCATAGCAATAGCACTTTGATTATCACAGTAAATAGAGATTTTAGAAAATTCTAACCCATAATCCAGTAACTGATTCTTCGTCCAAAAAATCTGTGCACAACAGCTTCCTGCAGCAATGTATTCTACTTCTGTAGTTGATATGGAAATTGACTTATGTTTCTTGCTAAACCAAGAAACCAATCTGCCTCCAAGAAATTGGCAGCTTCCACTTGTGCTTTTCCAGTCAATTTTGCATCCTGTAAAATCTGCATCTGAGTAACCTATTAGCTTAAAGTCTGATTCTCTGGGATATCACAATTCCAGATCAGCTATACCCTTAAGGTACTTGAAAATTCTTTTCACAGCTGTTAAGTGAGGTTCTCTTGGATCTGTTTGAAATCTTGCACAAAGACAGGTAGCATACATGATATCAGGTCTACTTGCAGTTAGATAGAGTTGTGAGCCAATGATACCTCTGTAATCAGTAATATCTACTGATTTACCAGTATCTTTATCCAACTTAGTTGCAGTGGCCATAGGAGTGGATGCACTTGAACAATCCTGTATTCCAAATTTCTTCAACAAATTTCTGGTATACTTAGATTGGCAAATAAAAGTTCCTTCTTCATTCTGCTTGACTTGAAGGCCCAGAAAATAGTTAAGTTCTCCCATCATACTCATTTGATATCTTGACTGCATCAGCTTGGCAAACTTCTTACAAAGTCTTTCATTTGTAGAACCAAAAATGATATCATCAACATATATTTACACCAAAAGTAAGTCCTTTCCATGGTTGAGGTAGAATAATGTTTTGTCAATAGTCCCTCTGTTAAATTCACTTTCCAGAAGAAACTGAGATAATGTCTCATACCATGCTCTTGGAGCTTTCTTAAGGCCATAAAGTGCTTTATCAAGCCTGTAGACATGATTTGGAAATTTGGGATCTACAAATCCTGGAGGTTGTTCAACATATACTTCCTCTTCCAATTCTCCACTAAGAAAAGCACTTTTCACATCCATTTGAAAGACTTTAAACTTCTTGTGACCAGCATAAGCCAAAAATATTCTTATGGCTTCTAATCTAGCAACTGGTGCAAATATTTCATCATAATCAATTCCCTCATGTTGAGAGTATCCTTTTGCAACCAGCCTTGCTTTGTTCCTTGTAATTATGCCATCACTGTCAGTTTTGTTTCCGAACACCCACTTTGTGCCAACAACTGATCTGTTCCTTGGTCTTGGCACTAGGGTCCAGACTTTATTTCTTTCAAATTCATTTAACTCTTCCTGCATTTCTTGCACTCAATCAACATCTTGAAGAGCTTCTTCCACTTTCTTTGGTTCAGTCTGAGAAAGAAATGAATGATAAATACATTCATTTGATGTAGCTGTTCTAGTTCTGACACCTGCATCAGGATTTCCAATAATTAAGTCAGGTGTATGTGCTTTAGTCCACTTCCTTACAGATGGAAGGTTTTCTCTAGAACTGGATGCTCCCCCATGATCCATGCTGTCTCCATCAACATTTTTTGATGCTCCCCCTGAAATTATGCTCTCTGAGTTGGATCCTTCATTATTTGAGTTTCCAGAAATATCAGAACATGAGTTTCCAGAATTATCAGAACTTGGCCCATCAGAGTTTAATCCATCAGAGTTTGCAGTATCAGGATTTACAGAATCAGAATTTAAAACTTCATTTTTGGATCTCAGCTTATCATGATCATCGAAATATTCAAGTCCAGTAATCTTCTTTTCATCAAAAGAGACATGGATAGATTCCATGACAACCCATGTTCTAAAATTGTAGACTCTAAAGGCTTTTGTAAAAAGTGGATATCCAACAAAAATTCCTTCATCAGCTTTTAGATCAAATTTGGACAACTGTTCGGGATGAGTCTTAAGAACAAAACACTTGTATCCAAATACATGAAAATACTTCAGATTTGGCTTCTTTTTCTTCACCATCTCATATGGTGTTTTTCCATGCTTGTTAATGAGTGTTGCATTCTGAGTAAAACAAGCAGTCTGCACAGCTTCAGCCCAAAAGTAGGTTGGCAACTTTGCTTCATCAAGCATAGTTCGTGCAGCTTCAATAAGAGTTCTATTCTTTCTTTCAACAACTCCATTTTGTTGTGGAGTTCCAGGAGCAGAAAATTCCTGCTTTATTCCATGGTATTTGCAGAACTCTTCCATGATCAAATTCTTGAACCCAGTTCCATTATCACTTTTTATGATCTTCACAGAATCTTTGACCAATTTATCCAGTTGCTTGACATGATCAATCAAGATAGATGCAATTTCACTTTTTGTGTGCAAGAAATACACCCATGTGTATCTGGTGAACTCATCCACTATGACCATAGCATATTTCTTTTTTGCAATAGACATGACATTAACTGGACCAAATAGATCAACATGTAGTAGGTGATAAGGCTCAAGAATTGATTATTCAGTCTTGCTCTTGAATGAAGATTTTCTTTGTTTTGCCTTCTGACATGAATCACAAAGGCCATCAGGAGCAAATACTGATTTTGGCAATCCTCTCACAAGATCTTTCTTGACGAGTTCATTTATATTGTTGAAATTTTAATGAGAGAGTTTCTTGTGCCAATCCCAGCTTTCTTCAATTGATGCTCTACTCAACAGACAGATTACAGAACCATCAGTACTTGTTGAAAGCTTGGCTTCATAAATGTTACAATGCCTGTCTCCTTTCAGAACAACTTTTCCTGCAGATTTGCTTACAATTTCACAGTGTTCTTCAAAGAAATCCACATGATAACCTCTGTCACAGATTTGACTTACACTCAGCAGATTGTGTTTAAGTCCTGAGACCAGAGCTACTTTTTCAATGATGACATTCCCAAGATTGATATTGCCATATCCCAGAGTTTTTCCAATGTTGCCATCTCCATAAGAAACACCTGGGCCACCTTTCTCCACAAAGTTTGATAGCAGGGCTTTATTTCCAGTCATATGTCCTGAACATCCACTGTCCAGAACTAGGATGTTCTTCCTGTTGCCTTGCAATCACAAAGACCACTAATGATTAGTTTTAAGGACCCAGACTTACTTGGATCCTTTGGCCTTTTTAAGTTTGTTAATATTTGCAGCGGATTTAGCATCAGAGTTTATGTTAATAGTTTTCTTATCAGAATTTGCAATATCAGATTTTGCATCAGAACTTATACTAGAAGGAACAATGCTAACTTTCTTTACAGAAGGTTTTATTTGATAATAATCATAGTACAAACTATGATATTCCTTACAAGTATAAATGGAATGCCATAAACTACCACAATGAAAACAAGGATTTTGTGGCTTATATCTAACAGACTGACTCTTAACTCCTGATTTTGAAGGTAAGGAGTTTATATTCTTATTCTTCCTGCAAAAAGAAGCTAGATGGTTAGAATTTCCACAATTATGACATGCTTTTCTAGGAGCATTAGGAACAGGCTTATAATTGTTACTTTTGTTCACACCTTCCTTTCCATTCCTATTTTTCCTAGGTGGCTTTACCTTGTTTACATTCTTAACATCTTTCAGCTTATGCTTAAGATGCTTCTTAGTCATTAAGCCTATGTTAACTTCGGTTGGCTTATCCTGTTTAGGTTTGTTAGAAGTTATTTTCTCCTTAACTTCTGATTTATCAATATCAGACTTTGCAGTTACAAACTTAACAGGATTTACCTTTGGTTTTTGTTTAACAACTATAGGCTCAGATTCTAAAGTTCCCTTACTGTTCTTATCATCTCCATAACCTAAGCCCTCTTTCCAGTTTCCACTACTAAGAATATCCAGAGTTGCTTTACCAGAGTTAGTCCAAGTCCTGATAATGTCTCTTTCCTTTTCTAGCTTAGTTTTTAGAGATTCATTCATTTTTAACACTTCATCCCTAACATAAAAGGCATCATCTCTATCTTTCTTAGTTTGATGGAACATGACTAACTCCTTTTCTAAATAATCATTCCTCTTTTTATAAGCAAGATTTTCAGAAGTTAATCTTTCACATGTTAAAGTTTGATCTTTATAACTAATGAACATGGTTTTAAGATATCGTCTCAACTCAGTAATATCATCAGTATGAAAGGCATAAGTAGTTTGAGATACCTTTAAGTCAGCAGTATCAGAACTGCTATCAGCATTTGCCATCAAGGCATAGTTTTCCTCATCCTCAGAATCTGAAGCATCTGACCAGCTTTTCTTCTTTGTAACAAGAGCCTTTCCTTTGTCACTTTTCCCTTTTCTGCAATCTGGATATATGTGGCCTTTCTCACCACAGTTGTAGCATTTAACATTTGAATAATCTCCTCTGTCAGACTTTCCTCCTTTGCCTTCAGATTTTCTGAAACCTTTCTTTTCAGAACTTGCACCTTTCCTGGAAAAATTCTTTCCTTTCCTGAATTTTCTGTATGCAATCTTTGTGATCCCTTTCACCATAAGAGCACACAGCTTCATCATCTCCTCATCATGGTCCATCTCAGGTATACTTTCAGTTTTTGAGTCATCATCACTATCAGAACTTGATGACTCAGTATCAGATTTTGTGATGAGAGCTTTTTCCTTGCCTTTTCTTGAAGCAACTACTTTGGGACTTTCCTCCTCAGCCACAAAGGCAACTGTTCTTGACTTTCTTCCATTCCTCTTGCTTCTTTGTTCCATCTCAAGTTCATGAGTCTTGAGCATCCCATAAATTTCATCAAGAGTTATTTCATCAAGATTATAGTTGTCTCTTATTATTGTGGCCTTCAAATCCCATCTTTCAGGAAGAGCTAACAGGAACTTAAGATTTGAATCTTCAATATCATACTCTTTGTCAACTAGTGACAAATCATTCAAGAGTTTGACAAATCTGTCATATAAATCAGTCAATGACTCATCAGGCTTTGAGTCAAAGTGCTCATATTCTTGAGTGAGTATTGTCTTCCTGTTCTTCTTGATTGAATCAGTTCCCTGACACCTTATTTCCAAAGCATCCCATATCTCTTTTACAGTCTTGCAGTTAATTACCCTGTTTGACATGACATTATCTATGGCACTATGCAGTAAGTGTCTTACCTTTGCATCCTTTGCAATTGATGAGATATCTTCAACAGTGTAATCACTTTTCTCCTTTGATACAGACTTTGCTGCCTGACCTGCAACTTCCACAGAAAGTTTGGTTGGCATATGTGGTCCTTCATAAATCCTGTCGAGATATTCTGGATCTCTAGCTTCCAGAAACATAGCCATCTTCACTTTCCATATGGAATACTCATAAGGTTTCAACATGGGAACTCTTATAGTCTCATATCGACTATGAGTTACAGTTTTTGGAGGATCTTCAGTTTTGGTGGGCTTGGTTGGAGTTTCTTCTTCAGACATGATTGATTTTGGATCTTAAACTGTTTGTGTGTTAACAGAAGGCTCTGATACCACTTGTTAGGTCACAAACACTGTAGAAGGGGGTTGAATACAGTGTTTAGCACAATCAAATCGAATATAAGAACTCAAGTAACATAAAATAGATTTTATTCAACACAATAAACTCTGTTATAATATGGAACTGTCCTCTCTCAGTGATGAACAAATTATCACGAGAGCTGCTAGAATTAGAAAGAATAATAACTTCGATAATCGTAACACTTATAGTGTAAACTCTATGCATGTGTTTATATACTACACGGTTACAAGATAATCTTCTAATTGATATGGAATATAATTCTGCTTCCTAAAATATATCAACTAGTTATCTTTTCTTCCATGTTTTCTATTCTTCATAGAATTCCTTCTTCATGCACAATTCTTTATGTCTTAGTCTCGATCTTCTTTCCTTTCAATCTTCCGCCTGCCTTATCTGAAAGTCATCTTAAGTCCTGATATTATCTCCTAATAAATATCTTCTGAACCTTAAGTTCTGATAACTTAAGTTCTGTCTTAAGTATAAGTGTTGATTTCCAGTTAAGTATTTATCTGTCCTGTTATGTAAGATCTGAAAAACTAAACACAAATCATATTACACATGACATTATCAAATATATCTAACAATTTATATGCTTATATGTGATAAAATGAGAGTATGTTAATTTTATTATGTCCAGAATAAAATATAGATTATTGTGATATTTTTATGGTAATTTATGGATTGTTATATAATTTTATATTAATTTATGAATTTATGAATTATTTTCTTTATAATTATAAAACTATTTTATAAAACTGGGAATCGTCCAACTTCAACCGTTTTTACGTTTTTACAACCCGAAACACTTCGGAAAATTCCTTCCTAACCTAATCTGATCATTCTGATCATTTTCCATATTTTAACTTTTTAATCCGGATTACGGTTTGACCCGTACGCGTCCCAGTGCAAAATTTTCGATACAATAATCATTTCGATGGATCAATAAAACCCGTATTCTCGAAAGATGGGATATTGTTACATTATTTTCGTATAAAGTGTTTTATAAGGAGCCCGGTTTTGATAATTATCCAATACGAGTATTCATTTTTGCAGTTACTTAGTGGCTAAGTAACTTATTTTTCGATCCAATACGATCCAACGGGTATTAATATTCTATAAATATAAATAGCCTTTTATTTATTTCATTTTATTCGTATAATCATAATCGAACAGTAAAAATATAGAATTTACAGAGAAAAACCCATTAAATCGTCGTGTTCTTGAAAATCAAATCCAAAAACGAAAGCGTTATCGAACTCGGAATCAAGCGTGCCATATACCGAATCAAAGCTCTTGAAAAGTTCTACCAGAATCAATCATCCATTTCAGTACAGATATAAAGGTTATTTTCTTATTTATTTATTTTAATTCGAATTAATTAATGAAATTTTGATTTTGATGTTGTTGATATGATTTGATGATTGTATCTTATAGATAATTTTATCCAGGTCATTTTGGTGTATTATATGATGAATTTGGAGTTCAATAACATGTTTAAAATTGAGTTTGATTCTCAAAATTAAAAATTAGGGTTTGTGGAACTTTGAATGTTCTTAATCGAAATTGGGGATTTTTAATATGTTAAACCTGGGCGTGATTGAATGTTACCAGTTGATAGATCGTAAGGTTTGTAACAAAATTATGTAAAGAAAGAGAGTGTTGGAATCGATTTAGGGCCCCCGGAAAAACGCCGCCACCGTTGCCGGCTAAGCGTTTTCCGGTCAGAGGGCAGTGAAGTGGGCGAAATCAACACCAAAGTAGAAGTCCTTGCCATGTCCTGAACTTATGGTACAATTTTGGGGATGGTTGGAGTTGAAATCGCCGATCTCCTACGGTGGCCATGGTTTCTGGCCACCGGAGACGGCGAGTGGGGAAGGAGGTGGTAAATTACCACTTACGCCCCTTATGTTTCTGCTATTATTAATTTTAATCCTGAATTTTTGGAAAATTACAGTTTACACCCTCGTAAAAAGTTTTGCAAAACTTACACTTTAAACCTTTTGATTTTAATTATTCTTATTTATTTATTTTAAATTCAGAAAATTGTTTTTAATTATTTATTTATTTAAAAATAAATATAATTTTTTTATTAATTAATTTTAATTAATTTTAATTAACCAATTAATATTATTAATTTAATTAATTATTAATTTATTTTAATTGATTTAATAATTAGATTTAATTATTCAGTTTGATTTAAAAATTTTGAAAAATAGTTTCGAGATTTAAAATATTATTTTAAATTATTTTTAAAACTTGATAATTATTATTAATTGATTTTAAAGTCAGATTCGGGTGTTCGAACCCTATTATTTAATTATAAAATGATTCGGAGACTCGTTTAATTCCGAAAAATATTCAAAAAAATCGTATTAAATATCTGAAAAATCATTTTAACTCCAAATATTCTTTAAATAATTATTTTAATTGAATATTATATGTCCTACGTGTTATACATAATCTGATTGATGTATAATATGATTGTATGTGCATTGTTTGACGGTTTTTATAGTAACTTTCAATCCGTAAGTCAGATTTGGGTGAACGAATGGTTGATAGAAGCTTGTAATGAATAGAATGAGATGAGAAATAGTATTGATAAATACATATGATGTTTAACAGAGGAAGCGAGATGTAGAAAAGGAAAGCAAGTGGTCAGAGAGTGAGGATCAGTAGAAGAGTATAAATAAAGTGAAAAAGAATTGAGATAAGGCAAGTATCCCTTAACTTTCTTGTAATATAATTGCAAGTACTCTCGAACCTTCTTGTTATATTGCAAGTGTTTCTATTCTTTCTCATAATGTATTGCAAATATCTTCGAACTCTCTTCATATATGTTGCAAGTAGTTCTGTTCATTCTTGTTATATTACAAGTACTTGGAAGTACTTAATTACCATAAACCCTGATTCTTATTGATCTTGAGCCATAAGCCTTATTCTTCATGAACCATTGATTGTTAAATTCTCATATACGAACCACATATATACGATACTACTCCACAAATACATATATACCACATATTGATTCTTGATATGTAATTGCTTAATGTACGAACCTTTATGCCTTGTATAAGAGAAGACCAATCCTTGTAACCATTGAACCCTTGGTTTTCTACTTTCTGATTCTTTCCTTGATTGGAAGTCAATCTTCCTATTTATCTTTTTATACCTTCAGGGTATTATGAATTACCCCATGCTTCGAGATAAGTGTTGTTTATAATTCAGCTTATTCAATTACATTATTTATCATGTTATTATTATGGAATTGGATTATTTTTAAATATGGACCGGATTCGGGGTCGGACCAGATTCGGGGTCATAATAGACCAATATGTGCCTTGGATTCAGGATATAGAGCAAAGATGGGAGCCTTGCTCGGGGTTAGTGTGTGACTGATCAACAGCCTAACCTTGGGTTTTAAAATAAAAGTGAATATCAAATTCTAATCATTGCTTATCAGGAAATTTGATATTCTATGTCATTTCAATTTATCATTGTTTAATCTCAGTGTTGTCTTTATGACTTGCTGATCTAGTTAGCTCACTCTTGCAAATCTGTTTTATTCTTTTCCAGTGAAAAAGGAAATTGGTGGTAGCGAGGATCCCCAAACAAGTGTGCAAGCTAGGTTTCCAGGTTGAGATGGAATAAGCCAGCAGAATATGTTTGTCTTAGTTTGTGTTGATAGTTTGTAATAAAGTTTACTTCAGTTGTAAGTTAAATAAACCGGGATTTGTTTCGTTTGTAATATAAATAAGATTGTGTCTTTTGGGCATAATTTGAACTGTTGCGATCCATGGATTATGGTAGGTAGGGTTATTGCATATATATTATTTTCATAAATAAGTTTATATATGGTGTGTGTGTGTTATGGACCCCAAACTTCTGACCCAGATTCGGAGGGCGCCACATTTCAGAGATTTACCAACTTTATTTAACGATTTTTCCACCTCTGAAAATTAAATATGAATAAAAATAGAAATAAAATTAAAATATATTCATATGATAATGCAATATTATTGTACAAATTGTAGCTATATGTTAATGTGGACTCATTAATTATGTGATTTGTCATACGTGTAAATTTATTATATAGTGTACCTGCAAGTGCATAGCTTTCCAGTATTTTTTTGTTTGTAATACAAATATCATCGGCCATTATTCTATAATTTTGACTCCATAAATTAGCAGGATCCACAACTGGACAATTAGTGAAAATATGAACAAACATAGCACGTAGTTGCATTGTCATTGTAGTACGGGAATTTTCCTGAAGTGCTGCGTTCCATTGATTATCATCTTTCAGAAGACCCAAAGCCTCACATGCTTCTTTTTAAGTGCCATATTTTCAACCGTCAATAGTACGTAAATACTAGAATGATGTAGCTCCCCGAGAACGAAGAAGAAGCATCCCAAGGAAAATAGTATCACCCTGAGAAGGATGGACCTCTGATAGACGGCCAATAACGATTCCTCTTTGCCTTCTCTTCCATTTGCATGCTCTACCATCCCAAACGAATCCACGTGGGAATTCCTGGAAAGTATATTCATTTGCCTCTGGAATTCTTTGATTTTCTACAAACCATGCCTCCAACTTACTTTTCCGATATGTTGCATGTGTTGCAACATTTTCCAAAGTATCAGTCGACTTAAAAGTAACATTTTTTCCTCCTTCCACATGAACTGGAAATCGTTCAACTGATGGATATCTATAATGAATATCATATCCTAAGGTTCTCAAAGCTGCCTCAAACGAACACACATATCTACCATCAAGATATGGTTTGATCTCGTCAGTTGATTTAGATTTGTTTGGTGCATCAGTGAGTCTCTTTTTCCTTTTGATACGCATTGTAGCATTGTCATGGTCTTTTAAGCAATACTTGAACAGGTATTTTAAAGATCTATAATTGTTGCATATCTCCAAATAAATATGATACTGGAAAAGGAGTAAAAAATCTCTGTTGTATGGAACAACAAATTTATTGTCTAAAGCATGACCAGGCTTTTCTATTGTTCTGTTCATCTTTCCTCTCAGATAAACAGGAAAAACACAATCATCAAAAAAAAGTGTGACCGTTGTACCTAAAAATGGGATAACAAATATCCGCATTGAGTAAAATAAACAAAAATAATATATTCAACACTAAATTTAAAAGAAAGGTGACTATAGCGAATAATAGGGCATATTTCCTGATGTTTAAAGGTTATGAAGTTTAGGTTCTCTTACCTCTTTGGAAAATGGCGGGTGCTTTTTCCATTAGATATGCGCGGAGAATATGATAAATCCTTTCCACATGGTCCATGGATCATGTAATTTTTTACAGTGTTAAATACGCAATAGGATATGTCTCCTTGTGTGGAATTTCTGCCGAGACCATTTCATCCATTTGCTCTATTGTATTTGGACGGTCATCTGGGTGAAACCACAGTAACATATGGACATGGGGTAATCCTTTTTTTTTTAAAATTCTATGACATACATTACTAAAAATAGGAAAAAAGCATATGTATTATTGTCTTATGGAAGAATATATTACAGAAACATAATAAAATATGAAAGATAGCAATATACCTCTGATGCATCGACCAAAATAATTTTTATTTTTTATAAGGTCAACTAATTGATCCAACTTCATTTTAAAAACCCGAGCAACTACATCCAGAGTATCACTGATTGCACCACCAGGAAGGTGGTCCAACATACTTTGTATTTCAGGCTATTTAGTATTGGTTGTCATCGTTTGAAAGAATGATGGATGACCAATGCTTAAACATATTTCAAGAGAATCCTTGAAATACTGGGACATGTATCTACGGGAACCCGTAAACTTTGCAGGCAATAAGATGTTCTTTCCAAAATTAGTTGGGTTGGTGTCACTTCTACGCAATGAATCATGTATGTTGTGATATAAATCACAGAGGATCTTCTTTTGATTTTTACTTACCCAATCAAGTCTATATTGCTCGATAGCAGTGAATGCGTCAATAACATACTGTTGCAAAAAATGACCACTTAACTGAGGCGTTAGTCCTGATAAACAACATATAATAATGATTAGCTTAGGTTATTAAGAACAACCAAAAGATTTATAAGTATGCTTATTATGAAACATGTATATATAGATCGGTAAAACTGGTTATTGAATTAAATGAAACTATATACCTTCTGACGGTGTAATCTTTAGTTTTTACGGATGATATTCTCTCATGGAAACATAGCACCTCTGGTTGGATTCTTCCCCATCGTCTGCATCTTCGGAAATCTTTGGAGGAGGTCCACCATTCTTACCTTCGAGTGGGATTTTTTTGTGAAATCTAGGATTTCCATGAGGAAATATTAACGGGTATTGGAGAGGCATTAAATTTGCATTAGTCTCATGGATTCTCTAGAGAGACTTGTTTTTTTTTCTGCACAACTATATCTCTTGTACCACATAATTCTTCAAGGTCCCCAAAAATAAGAGCACCAACTTCGTTGGAAGGTCCAACGGGATTAGGTCAGCCAGATGCTGAACATGATGAAACCAAATCCAACTCAACTTCTTCAGGTTCATTGTTTTGGAATCGATCCCTTGCCATACAGAAGGATTAGACCAATGTATTATTTTCATCAAGCATCATAAGAAAACCTTCTACTATGTTTTGTTTAGTTGAATCACTGCCTGAAACAACCTTTTTCTGATTCTTAATTTTATTTTCTGTATCATACACGTATAATTGATAGAATTTAGGTGTTTCTCCGTCAACTGGACATATACTCCCTATCAAATGATAATTTTATCCACCAAGATTGAATGTGTAAGGAGCTCCACCTCTGTTAACACTGTTGTTAATCTCCAATGGACATAAATGCAAATAAAGAGTTGTAAATCCGATTTCTTTTGTTTGTAGTGTTTTATTTTGGGTCCTCCTGATAACAAATTCTTTAGGAAAGTAGGTGGCTGTCTTTCAGGAGGTAGTTAAACCTGTCCATTGCGGCAACAAATAGAAAAATGTTGCTTTAGCATTCTTTTTGATTTATTATTCCTCTCTTGATTCCATATTAGTGCGCCATAATATGGACAGGTTCTATCAGGATTTCCTGTAATATCCAGGAAATATCATGCAATTATTTTCATTAATAAATAATTAATATTTGATTATTATTTGAATTTTTAGTGAATTATCTGATGATTGGTGTTGATATGTGGGTGTTTATATGTGGTAAAGTATAAGTATGTTAATTTTATTATGTTCAGAATAAAATATAGATGATTATGGTATTTTCAGGTAATTGTTGGAGTATTATATGATTTTATATTAATTTATGAATTTATAAATTATTTTCTCAATAATTACAAAATTATTTTATAAAGTCGGGAATCGTCCAACTTCAACTGTTTTTGGGTTTTTAGAACCCGAAACTCTTCACAAAACTCCTTCGTAACCTAATATGATAATTCTGGACATTTTCCGTATTTTAACTTTTTCGATCCGGATTACGGTTTGACCCGTGCGCGTCCCGGCGCAAGATTTTCGTTACAATAATCGTTTCGATAAATCAACAAAACCCGTATTCTCCAAAGACGGGATATTATTACATTATTTTTGTATGAAGTGTTTTATAAGTAGCCCGGTTTGGATAATTATCCAATACGGGTATTAAATCGGATTGTTTTTGCAGTTACTTAGCGGCTAAGTAATCTAATTTCGGATCCGGTATGATCTAATGGGATATTAATACTCAATAACTATAAATAGCATTTACTTATTATTTATTTATTATTTAATTATACAAAAATCAGAAACTTATATTAAATATCAGTATTTTCTCTCAAATTCGGGTTAGAATTTGAATTAATGTTCTTTTAATTAATCAATAGTTTTGCAGTGATTTCGAAAGCAAATCATGTGATATTTGTGCTCGTTTTGAAGCTCTCGAGGAGCCCTACCTTATTATACTATTAAATCGATCCCCAGATTGGTAATTTTCATTTTTAAAAATTTAGGGTTCTTGACTTGAATTGGGGTTTTTCGATTGAATGATTTCTGACTTGTTTTGATGATAGGTATAGCCTTATTACAGGATTTAAAGACGATTCATGTGTTTATTAATAGATTTATGTTCGATATTTTGAAAAACGAAGTTAGGGTTTGTTCTTGAATTTTGAATCGATTTTTTTGAATTATTGGGAGATTGTTTGTTGATGAGGAAGACACGAATGAATTGTAGGTAGTCTGTTAGTCGCGGGCGATTGAGCCGGGAATCGTCGATTCCGACAATTCAAGCATCGAATCATATTGTTTCTATTGTGATGGTGTTATTAAATCGATTTCAGTCCATTTCGGTAAAAAAAAAAGCTAAGAACCCGGCTGTTTCTGGCCTGAACGAAGGTGACCGGTGGTGAACTCAGTCGTTGGATTCTGGGCAGGGGTGGCCGAAGTTCATCCCGACCCGGACGGGTTGGGTGACCCGGTTGTGACCCGTTTTCCTGATTTCCTCGACCCGGTTTCGATCGACAAAACCCCCAACCCAATTCCTGAATCTTGTTTCTGCATTTCCCTTTTAAAATTAATTCAAAAATTATTTGTAAATTCTAAAAATTGTTTTTAAATTCAAAATGAATTTAGTTAATTATTTTAAATAATTAACTAAATTATTTTAAATCCATAAAATTATGTTCTTTATTATTTTCAAAAATCTAAATTTGATTTAATTATTTATAATTTATTTTAGTTGATTATTTATGGATTTTATTAGTTATCTAATTCATTTAATTAATTAATTATATAAATAGTTAAATAAAATGTAATTATTTATAATTAAGCCAAATAAATATTTTAAATTTTATTTCAGCTTTTAAAAATTTATATAAAGGTATTTAAAATTCAATTAATATTATTATTAATTGAATTGTTCTCATTTTATTCATATTAAATCAACCGTTCGTCCGTTTAATACGAAACGAACGCCTCTAGACTTAGAAAAATATTCCGCTTCCAATAAAAATACTTTCGAAACCTAAATTCTTTTGTATCAAAAGATCATTTGTTTTTTGAATCGTACCGAGTCAACTATTGATCGATAAATACCCTCTTTGACCAGATTTCAATTCTAAAAGTATCGAGACCCATCTTTTGGCTATTCAACTTATGTGTTACATGAATTATGTGACTACGTGTTATACGAATAACATGATTATTTGCCTTATGTGTACGTGTTATGTGACTTATGAGTCAAAGTGTCTTTTAAACGCTATCTGATTAAAATATGACCCTTGTCTGTTATTAACGGGTGGATAGACGATAATGATAAGCGTAAAATAGATATTTATATATTATCGGATAGCTGAAATGGTATCGTTTATGATATATACACATAGTTCGAGACGTTCAAAGCCAGACAGAGATTGTAAAAGTAAAGCCTAATTACGTGTAGTAATGAAACAAGTGGATTCAAAATAAAGATAAACCTGAAATGGTAATTGAGAAGAAAGATCAGGTAGCCTGTCAATGGAAATACAGATAAATTAGGACCGAGTGATATGGCAAATAGTTAAAGATCATGTTACGACCGGCATTTTGTGTAATATTATTTGTGGACTTGGTATAATATTAGAGCCGAATGTAAATATACTTAATGGTTGTACGTTTGTGTGAATGAAAATTTCTGCATTATAAATTTTCTTTATGTAGTATATGATTTGTCAAAGCAAAAGTTTATTTATTTCCTTTATTTTTGATTTATAAGGAATATTCTAAACCTTGGAGAAATTTTCTTTTAAAAGTTACTTTGTTCACAAATTTCGAAAGTGATTTTATAAAATTTCTGAAAATCCAAGTTATTTTATGGTATAAATTTTATAACTTTTGAACTTGTATTTTATTTTATAAAAATAAATCTTTACAAATTTTAGTTGTAATAATTAGCAAATTACAAGGAAGCCCTTGCATGCAAACCACCTTTCTATACTCTTCAAGGACAAAGAAGACATTTCTAAACCCACTAACTCATGATTTATTAGCTAAATTACCTCCTTGACCTTGCATGCAAGATAGCCTAACTCTAGCTAGAAGGTTACTCTTGTCATTACCCAAACCCACTCATATTATAGTCAAATCGAGACATAAAAATAAATCAAGGAAGTGATCACCACTCCACTTTCACTCCACCACTTCACTCTCCTCTTCTTCTCCTCCTCCCTCTCGGCTTTCTCCCCTCCCTCTCGGCAATTTCCAAAACTGAAGCCCCCATCCCCTACTTTCTTCATTTCTTCACTCAAATAATCATCCTATAATCAAGTAATCTTACTCCCTACATTTTGTTCATGTGTATCTCAAGAGTTTAGAGTAGAAAACTTATGTGTTGACTTTGCATGGTGATGTTTTTTTGTTAAACTCAAAGTGAATATCCTTGATTCTTGTGAATTCAAGGCTTTCACCATGAGTTATAGTATCATAGGGCTGAGAATGGCTAAACATGAATGTGTTGTACTTATGCAAATGTTTTTTTCACCCTAATCCATTCGGCCATGACTTGATAGGAGCCGAATGGATGGTGCTTTGGTTGCTTTGTTTTATTTTGTGTGTTTTTGTGATAATAACATGAAAATCTTAGTAAAATCTTGGTAAAAACCTTTGCATGCTCGGTGGTCATTTAGATATAATCCATGATAAACTTGCATGTTGATTTATAATGAAAATTTATTTGAAAATCATGTTGTTTTGGTTTGAAAGACTCGAAGGCATGCATGCATGTAGATTTCTCTTGAATTTTGGAAGTTATTGATCATTCGAAGTGATATTTTGCTAGTAAACCTTAATTTTAGTTAATTTAAGATATTAATTAAGAATTGTGCTCCTTAATATGTGATGTTATCTCATTTATACTTATCAAAAGGGTTAAAGTTGTTGTCCTTGAAAACTTGATGACTTGTGATTTGTGTAATGTGATTTCCTTTGTTTTGCTATGTTGCACCCTAGGTAAGGATGATCTCCACTAAGCCTATTTTGAGTGTAAGGAAGTTAGTTCAGTAGATCACCATAGTTAAGTTATGGTTTGAGTATTTTGGTTGTTGGTGGTTGAGTTTATTAAGTGAGAACCTTGGAGAAAGGAGAGTCTTAGTTTCTGCAGAAAATCAGTTTGGTACCCTAAGGTTTAGAGTGAGTTTTGACCATGTCATTGTTGTGCACTTTGAGTCCCAAGCCACCAGAATCTAGAATTAGGAGTATATAAAAGGTTTTAGGTGTTTTTTGGAGATTTACAAGTCGTTTGTTTAGGTGCACGAGTGGAATCACAAAATCTGTCCAGCAGGGGACAGTTTTTTTGCAACATAGAAATAGGAAGTTTTGACCATGTCATGGGTAGGCCCGCATTAGGCCCTATTGGGACTTAGCTAGAGGGAGTGTCAGAAGAGTTTTTCCAACCATAGTTCATAGGATTTGAGTTAGAACCATGTGTCACAAGTTAGTTCAAGTCAGGGCGTTTTCTGCCCAGAAAAGAGGGGAACCATGGACTTTGAGCTTAGGCCCAAGGAGGCCCAAGCTAGACCCTTTAGCCACATCAAGTTTGGGAGATGCCTTATGGTCAGAAGAGTCTAGTGTAGAAGTTTTGGAGGTAAACTTGTAGTTTAAGAGTGTCTAATGCACCCAAGAAACCATAGATGTCATTCTGAAATTTACTCCAGTGAGCACTTTCACTTACCACATAGTTTTAGAGCACCTATGAATGAGACCTGGGTTGACCACTATGGTTGCAAGATAGTATAAATCCATTAGAGTTAAAGGCCCAAGTGAGGGTCAATAGGTTTTGGATAGTTAAGTAAAGGCGCATCGAGTTAGAAGGCCCAATTTGGAGACTTTGTCTAGTTTAGCGATCAAGTGACTTAGTTGGGGATAGAGATCATCCAAGCCTAGTGTTGCATTATGATGTGTGTGATATTATTTGGTATTAAAATAGGGTATGTGAGTATATGTGGCTATGTGTACTATTGTATTTATGAGGTGATTATAAATTTCGTGCATATAGGCCTGAGTGCCATTTGTGTTTAATTTCGGGTTGGAAATAGGTTGAGTTGGTGAGAGTATATTATAATGAGGTTATTATTAATTGTGTAGGGTCTCGAGATGAGGGTAAACTTGCCATAAAGGTCGAGTGAAGCTTCCAGTTGCTCCTACCAGCCAGACCAGACCAGCCTTTTTCAAGGCAAGTGATTCAACCTATTTTTCGTTTACACTGGAAATGTGTGATAATTAGTTCATATATATTGATGCGATTATCCTGAGTTATCTTGATATACTTGAACCAAGCAATTCTTAAATCTATCTTTATATTATATAGAAATGCCATGAACCCTCAAGTACATATTGCAAGTAGATCAAAAGTCGTATCACGCTAGTATATCAAAGTAATTGGAATGCCATGATAAAATAAAGATTTGATATAATACTTGATTGATCCTCTTGATTAACATGCTATTGATTCCTAAAATATTGACATCTCGCCCTGATGCTTGAACCCCAATAGAAACTGTACCTTGATACCTAAAAGCCAGATATTCTTTAAAGTTGTTCTTAATTGATTGATAACCCTTTTTCTTGCCCTAAAGTTCGACAATCCTGATATACCTTGAGCTAAAGATCATTTCGTCATACCTTAACACCCTTAGTATTCATGAAGCTTATCTTCTTGATGTTCTAGTACTTGTACCTTGTAGAAAACCATTGCTTTAAGCCTAGTTTGGCATTACTCTTTCATAATATCCAATAGCCTTGCTAAATTTCCTTGTAAAAGTTCTTGTATATGGAAACCTTTCAATTACCCTAATATAGTAAAGTCTATTGGATCATGGCCCTGAGATTTGGTGACATATTCCCAGTGTTTCAAGTTGATCTATAATCCCTTGATAAAAATGTTTACTACTTAAGAGATTTTATCATGAATCGGCATCAGTTTTTGAAATAATTAAAATATGGATTTTCAGTCCCAAATGGGGATAAATGTTTTCTTTGAATAGTGGATCTGTACTGAGACGCGAGTCCTTTCCACACTTATATTATAGGCTTAAAAGTTGCCTAGGGATCCCATTAATGTTTTAGAACCCAGCGAGGTTCGGGATTACTTCGCGGCTGATCACCGGATGTAATCCGTAGCGTCATAAAATGATTTTGTTTAAGTTATGATTTTGAAAATGTTTTGATTCAAGCAAATGATGCCATCACTCAAAGTTTTATCTCTTGTTAATATTGGTTACGTCTTCGCATTGTCTTTCTTTTATATATATCTCGATTTATGCTTTGTACTGTATTATTTAGCACTTATTGAGCATTTGGCTCACTCCTTGCTTTACCCTGATATTATAGCTAGCAGCTATGGTTAGATTCAAGCAGACAACACGTAAGATCTGTGATGCCGATGCGTATGTCCGAGCTCAGGTAGAATAAGAGATAGTTTTGTGTGAGGACTCGATAAAAAATCAGTTGTAATAGATGGTAGTGTTGGGTTGTTCCAAACCCTAAACTGTAAGATCTTAGATTCGGTCAAGTTTACTTTCTTTTAAATATTGTAAAAGTTATTTATTTTGTATGTTAAGTTGGGGGTGTGACAGATCAGAGGGTTATCATTTGAGGCAAGTATTCCTGAACTTTCTCGTAATATACTGTAAATACTTCATTCATATTCTATGTTCATAATAGGTAAATGTTTTTATATTTCGCTGCAATTACTCTTATTTATGCAAGTACCTTTTTGATCTTGTTCCTTGATTATTGATTGATCTATTGAGCAAATACCTATTATTTCGGGTTATTTGCGAACCCGGAATCGGGATATTTTGAAAATCAAAGTGATTTGACATCAAAATACTCTATGTACTGGATGGTTACGATGAGGACCGGGAATGAGCTGGACCCTAAGGGCCAGAGATGGTTGGACCCTTGATTATTAGGCCATAGTGCTTGGGTACCCTATATGTTGGTGGGTCTATACATTTGGGTATAGATCCGCACTACCCTGACTGATCACCAGGTTATAGTGCATATGTTGGTTTCTAGTGTCCAGTCTAAGTTATTGTTGATCGCCATTAAAGGAATTCCTCCTTGGAAAGTTATGGTTACAAAAACAAACGAAGATTTGATTCAATAAATGAATCAGTGAAACGTTCACTGTTCTTTTATAGAGAAATGTGATTTATGATTAAAGGCCAATGAAGGCCGATGTTTTATTCGTCCAACTATTTTAAATAAAAAAAGATGTTTTGAAATCATTTAAAAAAAATTCCAGAAGTTTCTTTGATCTGATACATGGAAACCTATTATGATACTTGTTGTTAGTCCCTTAACAATATAGCAAGAATTACAGAAGGGGTGTTGAATGGAATTCTTGAACCTTTTTCTTGAAATAAAAATGTTCAACTCGATTATGGATATATTTGTTTTGATTAGCACAATGCGGAATGTAAACTTGAATGAATCAAAACATAAGTAATTAAAAACAAGAGGCTTTAAAAACTTTCTGGTGGATTTAAACAATTCCACCAGAGATATATTTAATATATCGAGAGGACTCTATGTGCAGAAATGCTCACAGCTGCTTACAAAATAGAACTGCTAAAAACACAGGAAATGCTAAAGATAGTGCTTACAAAGATTTCTCTGTTGTTGTTTTTTTTAGCTATCTCAGTTCTTTTTCTATTTGCTACTCTCTTGGTTTATATATTACCAAGATTACAAAGTGAAAAGAACTGAACAAATATAAAATCTAACAGTCTTGATCTTTGCTACTTTTCGTCCTCTATTACCCAGTTAATGGGCTTCCACAGTGTACTTGTATCCAACTCAACGGCTGTGTGTCAGCTTTCACTGTTCAACTGATGTTTGAATCTTGATATGATCATCAGTCGACTTTCAGATCATCCGTCGATGACTTAATTGCTCATCCGTCGACTGCTATGTTAAACATCCGTTGATAGTCATTTGATCATCCATCGAAGCTTTGTTAAGCATCCGTTGGTAGCTATTTTGGCACTTGACTTCATTTCACTTATACAGAATTACAAGACATTGCTTATGTATAGTTAATCAACCTATTCTGCATATCTAGTTAAAGTCAACATGACTTATATGCTACTTCAGATTCTATACAAAGGTGCATACAACACTATGCTACAAACTTATTATTATATAAGCTACTCACTCGATGGATAATAAGTTAATCATCCGTCGGGACTATAATGAGTTATCCGTCGGGACTATAATTCTTATCCGTCGAGTGCTACATTATTTCACTAAGTAAAATCTACTTAGATGTTTTATTTAGGTAATCATCAAGTACACAACATATTCACAACAATCTCCCCCAATTTATGTCTACTGGAATTCTAGCCATAAATTAAGAGATACTTGATGATAACAAAACATCCTAAACATATATCTTTAAAGATAAGTAGATAAAACTGAAAGTGCTTCAATTTAAACAAAAATGTACAAGGTTTGGCTCACAGTCAGTTCAAGATGCTCCTCTAGTCTGAGCAGATTTTTCTAGTTTCTTGAAGGTCTGGATCTTCTTCCAAGCTTTCTATTGTTTTCTTCAATTTGATTCTGGAGCTGTCTGTGGAATTTTAATTCATCAGATTCTGAGAGATCTAACATTTCTTGCATTCCCAAGAGAGTCTCATTGCTAGAGATACTCAATTGGTCTTCTAATCTGAAGAATCTTCTCACACCCTTGTCATCCATGAATTCCATCAGCCAGTAGGGCCTTAGATGCACTTTTCTCCCTGTGTATGGGATGATAAGAGTTTTGGGTAGTGCATCTTTGGCTCTAACACTCCTTAGCTCTTCAATCTTCTTCAATACTAATCTTCTTGCAGTTACATTGAACCCAAAGTTTTTCTTGAAGGATGAATAGACTTTGATCAACACAGCTTGGCTTTCTTGAAGTATCCTGTGAAGAGGCCACTGAATCTCCCTTCCCCCTTTGTACTTGAACACCATCCTTTCAGGTAGGTTTCTGTATGCATCAATTGCCCTTACCTCATCCAGCTCCTCCAGATAAAGGTTTAGATCTGAGAATTCTTTGATGTCACACAAGTACAAGTAGTCTCCCCTGTTGACCTTGGGTTGAGTTTTGACTACTGACTTGGATTTGAGAGGTGACAGCTTCACTTTCTTAACTGCCCTTGATTTTGTCCTTCTTGGCTTAGTAAGAATTGGCAAGTTGAAGTCAGGAATTGGTAATTTATCCCACTCTATTGGCTCATCCTTTGGCACAATAGGCTCTCCATGTATGTTCCTGTAGGGGTCAACCACCCTTATGTCTTCAAACACCACAGAGGGCTTTGATGCTTGAGTTTCAGCTTGAGTGGATTCCTTTGGAAATTGATCTTCCAATTCCTTGTCAACAACATCCAACTTTCTTTTTGTTCTTTTAGCCAGTTCTTTCTTTCTTGGGGATTTCTTCTGTTTTTCAATCTTCTTCTCTGATCCAGTAGCTTGAGATGGTTGAGAGGGAATTTGTTGAGAAGAATTCACAGCCTGTAGCTTGGCCAAGATAGCAAACTGTTCTTTCTTTTGTTTAGACATCTTTGCATCTAGAGCAGCTTGCCTCTTTTCCTGCTTCAATCTGGCTTTTTCTTCTTCCTTTGCATGAGCAAATTGTGGATGTCCAGCTACCACACAAATTTCCTTCCCATTTCTGAATATCTTTGCAATTCTCTTTCTTGAGGCTGAATCAGCTGGATCTTTATAGAGGAGAATAGATCTTGACAGAAGCATCTTTTCATCAGGCTTGGGTGTCTCATACACAGAATCCATAGGGTTCTTCAAAGATAACTTTGGATAGTTTGCCCTTGGTTTAAGAATTATCTCAGCCTTTGTAGTCTTGATGCAGGAAGATTGTCCTTTCTCCAGATAGTTCATGCTCATCTCATTCACATTGATTGGCTTGACATGAGAGTGATGGATGGATGACTGATCTGGTTCCTTGACTAATTGAAACTTTTTCTGTATTTCCTCATCAATCTTTTTCCAGTTGATCAGAGTCAACTCTCCTTTATTAGCATCTTTCAAATTTGTTGCTGCTGCATTTATAAGATCTATACCATCTGCAACTGGTGGCTTGGAGATAGTAATTGAAGGTACAATTACTTTGCTGATTTGAACTAGAAGTTTCTCCCCCTCAGTTGGTCCTTTCTCCCCCTTACTTGATTCTCTCTCCCCCTTTTTGTTATCATCAAGTGGAGGAGTTAGGCCTTGTGCTTTAGCCAGTTGCATAAGAAGATTTGTCTGAGTCTGTTGATTTTGAAGAAGTAGAGCCACTAAATTCTCAATAACCTGAACTCTGTTCTCCAGCTTAGCTATCTTCTTGTCAGAATCTGATTCTCTCCTTAATCTTAGTAATAGATCATGCATGGTACCATATGGCATTATTGAATCCAGCTTCTCAGAGTTATATGTCTTTAAGTCAGCTATATCATTTTTCAATTCATCCACACTGAGATTCTGTCTTGAGTGTTGGATCTTCATTAAATGTAAGGAATCTAGGTGAGCTTGAAGAACAGCCTTGGTACCAGCATCTGAAGCTTCCTGAAGGGCCTGCTGAATAGCTATTACTTGTTTTACCAAAGACACCTCAAATTGCCCTGGTGAAAATTCCTTTGCCCATGCCCATTTAGGTAAACTGAAAGCAGAACTTGGGCCTTCAGCTCCCCCTAAGTTCATGCTTCCATCCAAAGAACCAGAGTCATCATCATCAGAAGTTACTCCAAATTCTTCAGATGGCTCTCCAGCTTGAGAAGGCATTCTGTTCACAGCAGCTTTATCTCTTTGAAGAGATTCTGTGGTGTGCACTAAATCAAAGTCTGCTCTGCCTCCACATTGCCCTGAGCAGCCAACAGTTGATAGGCTAAAACAGGGTGAGTAAAAGTGTCAGCATCCAAGGAAATGTTATCAATTACAGCTTTATAATGTTGCTGAAATTGTCTTTCCTTGTCAGCATCATCCACAATCATTGACTCACTAGCAATGGCTGGTTCCATCCTTATTTCTCCAGTACCTGCCTTTCTCTCATATTCTCTCTTTTGTTGCATCAGGGTCTCACCCTGGCTCCCCACCCTCACACCCTCACCTTCACCTACTAAGGTGGGACTCTTCTCACTCACTTTTGCCAATCCTGAATGAATGGATTGCTGAGATTCACTCTTTTCCTCTCCTTTTGCCTGGGAGCAACCCAGCCTCTCACTCAGTGCACTCTCCTCTCTCAGTCCTAAGAGTGATTGTATTACCACCAAATCTTCTGCACTTGAAATTATTGAAGTTTGCAGTTGTGCAGAGATACTCGACGGATAAGTGATATCCGTCGGGTGAGTGGTAAAGCTATCCGACGGATAACTGTTGTTAAGCTTATTCGTCGGGATACAATCACTACTCGATGGATGAGCAATATCCATCGAGAGAGTAGAAATGAATGAGGTGGGAAGAGAAACTATTGTTGACTCTGTGTTGATTGAAGTTATTTGAGGCACAGATGTCATAATAGAATCAGAAAGAATTGGCAAGTGAGCCAACAAATCTTCTAAAAGATGATGCTCACTTGCACTAGATTTTGGCTTCCCTAACAGAGTTAAAGAAGGGGAATCAGGAATTGAAGTGTTTATCATATCCACTTCCAGTGAGTTAGTTGGTGAGTATTATGTTTCTGTGGCTTCTATTATGAAAGATTTTGGCTGTGACTCCACATTTATTGGAGCCACATCAATCTGAATTTGAGAAGGTGCAGGGACTGTGTCTTTAGCACCCGTTTGCACTAAGTGTGTGCCCTGTGCATCCCCAGTTGTTTTGGATTTCTTCTTTCTAGTGTAAGTTTGGTGTGAGCTTGTGTCCCTAACCCTCTTGGCCTGTGCTCTTGGATGAGAGCTTTGTTCAATAGCCACATCCTTTTGGGAGGATGCAGCTAGAAGTGAGCTTTTGTCCTTTTTAAGCACTACAGTTTGTTGGGAAACTGCAGTGTGGCTAGGCTGGGATTCACTCAACTCTCCAACCTTATCCTTGGGGTTTCTTTGATGTTCACCCCTTCCCTCACCTATCTTACCCTCCTTCACACTCCCCTCTTTGGCTTGGTAGATTTTTGAACTGGTACCTTTTGAGAGATACCAGAGGGGGTTTTCTTTGATTTGGATTTAGAAATTGCAGTTATTTTAGCAGCTTTGGTAGGTTTTTGAACTTGTACCTTTTGAGAGATACCAGAGGGGGTTTTCTTTGATTTGGATTTAGAAATTGCAGTTATTTTAACAGCTTTGGTAGGCAACTGTTTGGTCATTGTCACAGTTGCCATAGCTATGCCTGAAGTCAAAGAAATAGAAGAGATTGGAATAGTTGAGGGTCTGGATGAACTTACCTCACTTACCTGAGGTGTCAGCATTACAGGAAAATAGAACATTGGCACATCCTTGTGATGGTTGGCTCTGTTCAAGTCTGCAATGATTCTTTTCTCTTGAACCCAACAAGCTAATTTGTTGTTTGGGTTCTCAAGCTCAATCTCTTGACAAAGATGGTTAGCCAAAAGCATAAAAAATCTAGCATAGTAAATATTCTTTCCTCTTTTGGCTAAGTCACCTAGTTTAAAACCTAACTCATACACAACAAGGTCACTGAAATTGTAATATTTGTCTGTAACTAGCATGTATAGCATGTTAAGCATGGAAATGTTCACAGAATCAAAATTACTGATTTTTCCAGAAAAGACTTTAGTTACTACATCATACAAGTAACTCCATTCCTTCCTAAGACCTAGTCTTCTAATTTCACTTAGTTTTGCAGTAGGAAGTGCATAATGAATGGAATTGAGCATATTGACAATATCAGTGTCAGTTTGTGGTGCAGTTACATTATCATTAGGAATCTTGAAACATGCTTTTATGACATCACTATTGATACAGAAATCATTACCTTTGATGGTTAGAGTGATGGTTTTGTCAGTAGAGTTATAGATTGTTATTGTCCACATCTCCTCAACAACTTCACAATAAATTGTGGGTGATTCCAGCATGGCAAAACTTAACTTGCAGTTGTTCACGAAGTCCATCATCTTATGATAGTCTTCAGATTGCTGAATCCCCTTATTGACCAAGGCAGTGAAGTTATTCTTCTCATAGATGAACCCAGTCTGTGACATGATCTTAACTACGGGTGCCATTGTTAGAGAAGAAAAGCTTGAAGAGAGAGAGGATTTTTGCTTGAGAGAGAATGAAGTAACACAGTTGAATTTGAGAATGATAAAAGAAAATGATTAGAATGAAATAAGCTTTTATACTTTACTCAAAATCAACTGATAAAAATAATAAAGAGAAGTAAATTACCCAATAGAAATTGTCTAAAATAGTCGTTTTAAAATAAACTGTAAAAATTCTACCCATTATCCGTCGTGTAATGCTTACAAACTGTAAGTATACTCGATGGATAATGTTCAGGGAATTAACGGTTAAGATTTAGACACTTCGACGGATGAGGATAAGTTGATATCCGTCGAGCTTTAAAATACTCCAGAAAAGTAATTAATTTTTATTTACAATTTGTATATCGACGTATGACTCAACTCGATGGATAATGGTCATCCGTCGAGATGCAAATTTTGATTTAGCCAAAATTTTCATCCAAGACTAAAAATTAGTTAAATTTCTGGCTACTTTTCAACTTGCAAAATAATTCAGATAAATTCAAGAGTAATTAAGCATACCTAACTCACTTACCAACCTAGAAAAGGTGGATTCATCCAGTGGTTTGGTAAAAATATCTGCAAGTTGCTTCTCACTTGGAACAAAATGTAACTCTACAGTATCATTCATTACATGTTCCCTTATGAAATGGTACTTGATGTCTATATGCTTTGTCCTTGAATGTTGCACTGGATTTTCAGTGGTGGCAATTGCACTTGTGTTGTCACAGAAAATAGGAATCCTTTCAACTTGCAAACCATAGTCTAGCAATTGATTTTTCATCCATAAAATCTGTGCACAACAACTGCCAGCAGCAATATATTCAGCTTCGGCTGTAGAAGTAGAAACTGAATTTTGCTTTTTACTGAACCAGGACACAAGCTTGTCTCCTAAAAATTGACAGGTTCCTGTTGTGCTTTTTCAATCAATTCTGCAACCTGCATAATCTGCATCTGAATAACCAGTTAGATCAAAGCCAGAATCTCTAGGATACCAAATGCCAAGGTTTGGTGTTCCTTTGAGATATCTGAAGATTCTCTTAATAGCTTTCAAATGAGACTCTCTAGGATCAGCCTGAAATCTAGCACACAAACATGTAGCAAACATTATATCTGGCCTACTAGCTGTTAAGTACAGAAGTGAGCCAACCATGCCTCTATAACTTGAAATATCCACAGACTTTTCAGTAGTGTTTAGTTCAAGCTTAGTTGCAGTGGCCATGGGAATTTTTGCAGATGTGCAATCCATTAGATCAAACTTCTTTAAAAGATCAAAAATATATTTAGTTTGACTAATAAATATTCCATCACTAACTTGCTTAACTTGTAAACCAAGAAAGTAAGTTAGTTCTCCCATCATACTCATTTCATACTTGCTTTGCATCAGTTTGGCAAACTTTTTCAAAGTTTCTCATCTGTAGAGCCAAAAATAATATCATCTACATAAATTTGAACAAGTATGCTAGAGCCATTCACATTTCTGAAAAATAAAGTTTTATCTACAGTACCTCTTGTGAAGTGATTTTCCAAAAGGAACTTTGATAAAGTGTCATACCAGGCTCTAGGTGCTTGCTTCAGTCTATAAAGTGCTTTCAGTAGATAATAGACATACTCTGGGAAATTTGGATCTTCAAAGCCAGGAGGTTGACTTACATACACTTCTTCCTCCAAATCTCCATTCAGAAAGGCACTTTTGACATCCATTTTATAGACCTTGAAATTGGCATGGGCTGCATAGGCTAAGAAGATTCTGATGGCTTCATGTCTTGCAACAGGAGCAAATGTTTCATCAAAATCTATTCCTTCTTGCTGACAATAGCCTTTAGCAACCAATCTTGCTTTGTTCCTTACTACTATGCCATTTTCATCCATCTTGTTTCTGAATACCCATTTGGTGTCTATTGGATTCTTTCCTGTAGGCTTGGGTACCAGCTTCCATACTTTATTCCTTTCAAATTGGTTTAGCTCCTCCTGCATAGCTAAAATCCAATTAGGATCTAACAAGGCTTCTTCTACCTTCTTTGGTTCTTTCTTAGACAGGAAGCTACTATATAGACATTCTTCTTGAGTTGCTCTCCTGGTTTGAACTCTGGAAGAAACATCACCAATAATCAGTTCAAAGGGGTGATCTTTTGTCCATTTTCTTGGTTGAGGTAGATTAGCCCTAGATGAAGAGACCTCAATGTTGTCTTGATGTGTGATTGAGTTTTCATTGCTAGAAACTCCCCCTGAGTTTGTGGATCTTTGATTTGAGATTGGGGTGCTTTCTATGGGTGATCTGCCTTGACTTCCTGCTCCTTTTGATAACCCGACGGATGGTGAATTTTGAGTACCGACGGATGAGGCAGGTTGTCTTCCGACGGATAATACAGATTGTCTTCCGACGGATGAAGCATTATGTAACTCGACAGATGTTGAGTTTTTTGCTTCATTTGTAGTAGATTTGTCTGCATTATCCTTAGACACTGTTTCTTGATCACTCTCATCATCACTTTCATCACTGACCATCTCAACATTGTCGAATTTGAGGCTCTCATGGTAATCTCCATCTTTTAGTCCTTCAATCTTTTTATCATCAAACACAACATGTATAGATTCAACAACAATGTTGGTTCTTAGATTGTAGACTCTATATGCTTTACCAACAGCATATCCAATAAAAATTCCTTCATCTGCTTTAGCATCAAACTTCCCATTTTGATCAGTTTGATTTCTCAGAATAAAGCATTTACAGCCAAAGACATGAAGAAAGTTCAGAGTTGGCTTCTTGTTCTTGAACAATTGATAAGGTGTCATGCATCTTGCTTGATTAATCAGAGAGATGTTCTGAGTGTAGCATGCAGTGTTTACAGCTTCAGCCCAGAAGTATGTTGGTAGTTTTGATTCTTCAAGCATTGTCCTTGCAGCTTCAATATGAGATCTATTCTTTCTTTCCACTACTCCATTCTGTTGTAGAGTCCTTGCTGCTGAAAACTCATGCAAGATTCCATTTTCCTCACAAAATGCTCTCATGACATAGTTCTTGAACTCAGTTCCATTATCACTCCTGATTCTTCTAACTTTGAAATCAGGATGATTGTTAACTTGCCTTATGTGATTGATGATGATTTCACTAGCTTCATCCTTGGACTTTAGAAAATAGGTCCAAGAGAACTTTGAGAAATCATCTACAATTACTAGGCAAAAGATTTGAGATTGACAATATATTGACTGGTCCAAACAAATCCATGTGAAGCAGTTGTAGAGGCTCTTCAATTGCTGAATCAAGTTTCTTCTTGAATGATGCTTTAATCTGCTTCCCTTTTTGGCAGGCATCACACAGTCCATCCTTTGTAAACTCCACCATAGGAATGCCTCTAAGTAGCTATTTCTTTACCAGCTCATTCATGGTCTTGAAGTTCAAATGGGATAGCTTTTTGTGCCATAGCCAACTTTCATCTTGACTTGCTTTACTGAGAAGATAGGTTACAGATTCTGCTTTAGTTGAGTTAAAGTCAGCTAGATACATATTTCCTCTTCTCACACCAGTGAGAACCACTTTGTTGTTTTGATTATTAATCACAACACAGGTTTCTTTGTTGAAGGTTACTGAGTTGACTTTATCACAAAGTTGGCTGATACTCAACAGATTGTGTTTGAGACCATCCACTAAGGCAACCTCTTCAATGATGACATTGTCCTTTGAAATCAAGCCATATCCCATAGTATAACCTTTGCTGTCATTTCCAAAACTGATACTTGGGCAAGCTCTCTCTTCAAACTCTGTGAGCAGGGTAGAATCACCAGTCATGTGTCTTGAACAACCACTATCCAAGTACCAAAGATTCCTTCTGTTTCCCTGCACACATCAAAATCAAATCAAGTTGATTTTGGTACCCAAGTTTCCTTGGGTCCTGCCTTGTTAGCTTTCTTCTTCTGTTTCTTAGGTCTTAACTCATTTGACTTAGGAATTTTAGATTCTTCCTTAGTCATTTGGGTTGGGCCTTTGAAACTACTAGGTGTAATAGAATTATCATGCATGTTATGGCTAACAGGAAATGGCATGCTTGGTGCAAACATGTTATTCCAGTAAGGCATGCTAAATGGCATTTGAGGCATATTATATGCAGCATAATATGGATTAGGTGCAAATGGCATATTAGCAAACTGTGCATTCATGTTCTGTGTAGGCATAGCATTAACAGGCATGGGAGGCATGGCATTCATGTTAGAGAATTGAGGCTGAACAGACATGGGAGTAGGCATGGCAGATTTGCAATTAACAGACAAATGATTTACACTACCACATTTGATACAGATTTTTCTAGGAGCATATTTGTCAGGTGTGTAGTTATTATGTTTGTTAATCCCTACTTTACCATTCCTATTGTTTTTCCTTTTAGTCTCTGTTTTTACCTCTATCTTCTCAAGTCTGTCACTTAACTGTTTGACAGTCATGTGACCAACATTAGCCTTCTTCCCTTTCTTGGCTTGACTTGACTCTCCTGAAACAAAGTTCTTGGAAATAAACCCATACTTTTCATTTAGCTTGGTTAATTTAGCTTTGCTAATGGGTTTGCTCACAGCCGACGGATGAGGATTTTTATCATTCAACGGATAACACTTTTTTTTAGCCGACGGATAGTTCTCATCATCCGTCAAGTCTACATCTGTCAGCAATCCATCTACCAAAATAGGTTCTAGTTTCTCCTTATTCTTTTTCCAGGCTTCATCACAAAAAGACTCAATTCCTTGAACCTTGGTGATTTGAGCATGAACATTTCTGGATGTTTTCCATGCTTTAATCACCTCCTGTTCACGATCGAGCTGCTTCTTTAAAATTTCTTCCTTTTTCAAGGACTCAGTTAATTCCTCCTTGGCAATTCTACACTCAATTTTTAGTTTCTCAAACTCAACAAACTGAGACTCAAGCACATTATTCCTCTCACTCAAAAACAAGTTGTTTTCTTTGATTTTAGTATTTTCTTTAGTGAGGGACTTAAGTGTAACACGCAAATGATACAATTCTGTAGACATGTCAATTATTGCATCATTACACTCAGCTTTAGATAAATGTGCAAAGTTTGTAGTGATTACCTGATTGCTTGAGGAACTTGTCTCTGTTTCATCAGACTTGGCCAAAAGGGCTAGATTGACATAGCTGACATCATCATCTTCATCCAAACCCTCAGCTGCCCAGTCATTCTCTTGTGTAATAAAAGCCCTTTCCTTCTGTTTGAGTAGATCAAAGTATTTTTGCTTATAATCCATAGAATCAAATCTTTTCTTACTTGAATCTGACTTTCTACACTCCTTTGCAAAATGCCCTGCAAAGCCACATTTGAAACACTTGAATTTTGATTTATCCACCATGTTTCTATTTGGCTTGACAGCTCCAAAGTTCTTCTTGAACTTGAGCTTGGAAAATCTTCTTAAAAGGAATGTTAGGTGCTCATCAATGTCCTCCATGTCATCTTGGCTCAATGAATCTTCACTTTCTGCAGCTAGCCCTTTACCCTTGCTTTCACAGGCCTTTGAAGTTGATTCCACAACTTCCATCTTCACTTCCTTCTCCTTTTCCAGTTCAGCCACTAGTGCAATGGATCCTCCTTTCTTCTTTCCTCTCTCCATTCTTTCATCCTGCTCTATCTCAAGCTCATAGGTCTTCAGAATGCCATACAGTCTCTCCAAAGTAAACTCCTTATAATCTTGTGAGTTTCTCAATGAGACTGTCATTGGTTTCCATTCCTTTGGAAGAGATCTGAGAAATTTCAGATTGGAGTCTTTAGTCTGATAGACTCTTCCATGCAATTTAAGAGCATTTAGTAGCTTTTGGAATCTACTAAAAATGTCAGTGAGTGACTCACTTTCTTCATTGTGAAAATGCTCATATTGCTGAATCAGGAGCTGCATTTTATTTTCTCTTACTTGCTCAGTACCATCACAGATTATCTGTATTGTGTCCCAAACTTCCTAGGCAGTCTTGCAGTTGATGATGTTATCAAACATGTCTGCATCAACACCATTGAACAGAATGTTCATGGCCTTTTTATCTTTCCTGACTTGTTCAATATTAGGATCAGACCATTCATGCCTTGGCTTTGGAACAGATGGTTCATTTCCTGTTGCAGTTCTCATAGGAACATGAGGGTCTCTTTCTATGCAATCCACATAGGCCTCATCTTGAGAAAGCATATGAAGATGCATCTTTACCTTCCAATGATGGTAATTATCTTTATCAAGAAAAGGAATCTTGACTCCAAAATCTTTCTTGTTCATCTTGCTGAATTGTTTTGATCTTTAAACTCTTTGTAGATTAAGAGCTTGCTCTGATACCAATTGTTAGTCCCTTAACAATATAGCAAGAATTACAGAAGGGGGGTTGAATGGAATTCTTGAACCTTTTTCTTGAAATAAAAATGTTCAACTCGATTATGGATATATTTGTTTTGATTAGCACAATACGGAATGTAAACTTGAATGAATCAAAACATAAGTAATTAAAAACAAGAGGCTTTAAAAACTTTTTGGTGGATTTAAACAATTCCACCAGAGATATATTTAATATATCGAGAGGACTCTGTGTGCAGAAATGCTCACAGCTGCTTACAAAATAGAACTGCTAAAAACACAGGAAATGCTAAAGATAGTGCTTACAAAGATTTCTCTGTTGTTGTTTTTTTTAGCTATCTCAGTTCTTTTTCTATTTGCTACTCTCTTGGTTTATATATTACCAAGATTACAAAGTCAAAAGAACTGAACAAATATAAAATCTAATAGTCTTGATCTTTGCTGCTTTTCGTCCTCTATTACCCAGTTAATGGGCTTCCACAGTGTACTTGTATCAAACTCAACGGCTGTGTGTCAGCTTTCACTGTTCAACTGATGTTTGAATCTTGATATGATCATCGATCGACTTTCAGATCATCCATCGATGACTTAATTGCTCATCCGTCGACTGCTATGTTAAACATCTGTTGATAGTCATTTGATCATCCGTCGAAGCTTTGTTAAGCATCCGTTGGTAGCTATTTTGGCACTTGACTTCATTTCACTTATACAGAATTACAAGACATTGCTTATGTACAGTTAATCAACCTATTCTGCATATCTAGTTAAAGTCAACATGACTTATATGCTATTTCAGATTCTATACAAAGGTGAATACAACACTATGCTACAAACTTATTATTACATAAGCTACTCACTCGATGGATAATAAGTTAATCATCCGTCGGGACTATAATGAGTTATCCGTCGGGACTATAATTCTTATCCGTCGAGTGCTACATTATTTCACTAAGTAAAATCTACTTAGATGTTTTGTTTAGGTAATCATCAAGTACACAACATATTCACAACACTTGCTGGGCATTTTTTGCTCACTCTTGCTTTGTGAATTCTTATTTCTTTCAGTATCAAATGAGGACAAAAGTGAATAACTCTGAATAGACAGCAAAAGTGGAAAGATCCCAGCTGAAGGAGTTTGGTGGTGACAGAGTAACTAATACAAGGAAGTTAGGAAAGAGGTAATAAAATTATGTTTAGTTACTATAATTTTAGAAGTTTAGATTCTTGTTTCATACCATAACCTGTAAGCGATCCAGAATAATGAGGGGTTATCTGTATATTTATTTTAATATACAGGTTTATATTATTTAAAGTTGTTTAGTGACACCCAATCGTGACCCCGAATTTGGGGATGTTACAAGTTGGTATCAGAGCTACAAGTTATTGGTCCCTGAAATAAGAATAGGTGGAAGTAAGATAAAATTACATGGTCATATAAGATAAGGAAGACCCTAAGTATACTCATCTTGAGTTGAAGTTGAGTGTGAGTTAAGATTAGCAGATCCGATATGGATTTGTAAGATTGAATATTGTTAAGAGAGGTATAAGATGAAAATATTGACACTATAGATATATTGAGTTCCTTGATCCTATAGTTGTGAAAAGTTGATAGCTCGACGGAGACTGGGTGAATTATCCTGCTTTTCATATGGTTTAAAGAAAAAGAGATTGATTTGCGTGAGAACTTCATATAAGAAAAGATAGATGAGTTTCAGTATGATCCAACTTAAAATTATGTAGTAGGACAAGCATCAGACTGGAGGCAACGAGTTGATTGAAGCTGATGAAGAGCCAACGTCGCAAGTTTAAAGGCACCATTGTGGCAAAAAGCTTCTTATCAATTTTCGTGCGCCAAATAGTACCAGATGCCAGCACTGGAGTTAGAGTTATGTATAAAATGGTATGCAACGGTAAATGAAGTTTTTGCCGACTAATGAAGGCAAAATGAACCCAATAAGGGGTAGAAGATATACTGAAGTGGATGGACCCTTATGTGGTCAATTCTTCAATTAGGTACCTTGATGTGGTTGAAGAGAACAGCAATCAACTCATATAGTAAGGACGACTAGATGTTTGATTTTCAAAATTCTAAAACAAGTTTTCAAAAAAGACTTTCTTAACAGAATTCCTAAAAGATTTTTACACAAAATGAGTTTTGAAATTTTGGTTGTCAAATTAGTACTTGAGTTCTTGTTGTTATAAGTATTAGATTACTCAGAAAAATACTTAATCGAACTCAGTATTGTTAGTTCAGACGGTCAAGTAGACCCGCTAATACGAAGAAGTTTAAAATTTTCTCGAAAGAAGAGTGCAAACCTTGTTTAATAGTATCAACAATCGAATCAACATGCGGAAACATTATTTATCCAATTTATGGAATTATTAAAGTTTAAAATGAGTTCGTTGACCCAAAAGAAGTCGAGGATGATTGAAGAAAATGGGGAATCTTCCAGACGATCGAAGAAGAATAATATTCCTATCGACGGAGTCGAGGTATTGCATGAACAATAATTACGCTGCGCGACAGAAGAAATTAGAAATTATGATTATATGTTCCGTAAGAACGCGATTATGGTCGAATTATTAAAGTATCAAACATGGAAGCATGAAGATGAAAATACAAAACCTACATGGCAGTGATGAAGCAAGAAGCGATGCCGATAAATCCAACGAGAAGATAATTATGCTGAAATTGTTAAAATGTTAAAGGTATTTCCAGAAGATATTCCGAATCTATCATCTGACGTGGATCTGAAATCTGTTACTCAAACGAGCCCTGAAAGTATGCATAAGCGAAATGTAGATGATGATCAACGGTGTCATTCTTTTCCACGACTGCGTATACTCTTCTTGATTCTTGAATACGTGTGAGCTTCTCTCAGTGATAAATATATGAGACAAGAAGGAAAGAAAAATTATTATATTCCTTTCAAATTATTTATTCTTCTCAGAATATTACTTTCTGATCGAGACAAGCAGTATTATGATTTGACGTTTTGTCAAAATGACGAGGAGTCTGGTGGGACGCCACCTAATAATGTGTTGTATGCCATATAGTATGAAAGACTGGCCATCTTGAGTACAAATATGGTTGTCTCATTCATATCTAAATCATCATTCATTCTTTGCTCTTCAATTATGACTTACTAATTTATAGATCCTTCCGATTATTTCCTTGTACTCTTATTCTTTACAAAAGGTTTTCAATCAGAATCATATACATAAATTCTCTTCTTGTATAAAGTCTACTCTTTGAGTGTTCTAAAAGAAGTGAAATAACCTCGTGTAGCAGATGAAATTACTTGTTGAGTATAATGATGATTACAAGCCAATAAATGATGGACATATGCAGATCATTATGCCAACAACGCGGTTATCACGATGACATCAAATGAGAAGCGGAAATATGTATACATGATACGTTTCAAGTCTGAAATTTTGGGCGTGAATTGGAGTAGTTAGCAAACCGTATGAGGTAAATTAACCATAGAAATAAGAAAGTAAATTTGCGTACATCAGACGAGGCAAATGATTGACGAGACAACAGAAGTAAATGAAAGAATTCTTAATAATAACCAGACAATCGATTAATACATTGTGAAGATGAAGCATACCTTAATCATGTGGAAGATACTTGTCATGAAGATTCAAGATCGAAGAAATTCTAGTTATAAATAAATTTTGAGTGTGTTCTTCAAGGAATTGTTAGGATGTTCAACTCTAGTAAGTGAGTTATGGTAAATTTGGCGCTCATAGTTGAGCCAATGACGAAGGTTCCGTATAGAAAGACATAAGTGGAAATGAAGAAATGGGGATCCAATTCTAAAATTTCTGAAGAAGTAACGCTTTAAAACTAAATGAATTCTTACATATTATGATAATATTGGTTGAGACCATGTGTTGGTAATCCGAAGTTAGACAAGTTAACTAATGAGAAGAAGCATATATTCTCAAGGGCAGAGGATTCGTTGATTGGTTAAAAGATGCAATATAGGTTCTTAAAAGCATCCATATACAGGTATGAGCCGTGGAAAATAAGATTAAAATATTTATTTAGAATGGATTTATGAACATGTATAAGTGATATGAATTGTTAATTAGAGAGCTTAATGATGAACTAGAAGAATCCTGGAATAAAGTTTTTGAGAAATAGCAGAATAATTTTATATTCATTAGTGGAGTTCCGAGATATTTTGAAGGAATAAAAAAAAGGTATGGTTATTGAAGTATGGTGAAATGATGAGTTCATGGTGGTGGATTGATTTGGCTGGTTGGTTGTTTGGTTGATTGTTGGTGTCGGCTTGAGTCCGACTGGTAGTCCATAATGTAGAGAAGATGCTGCTCAAATTTTTACAAATACCCTACTTTTAAAGGCAAAAGTATACTTCTGTGTGTTATTAATGTTCCTGTTGATACTCCAAATGATTGCGGCCTCAGTTTCTAAAAGAAGTGGTTGTAGCCAAACCAACTTTATATAATTGGTCTCTGATTTCATTTAGCTAGTCATCACTTGGTTCAATTGATCAATTGAAAGGGTTAATTTGTTAATTTTACCAACTTATGGTCAGTTAAATGGAAATCGATTCCAATTAGATTAAGTCAAATTCTGATGTGATTTTCAGATCCGAAGTCAAAGCAATGAGAAATTTGGAGGAAGTAAGGACACCGGTAAAATTAAGAAGTTTAGCGGAATTAGCGCGATGTCACCGCAAGTGTGTGAGGCTTTAATTAGATAAATCTACCTTTATGATAGATAAGAGAATTAAAACGTTATTTGCACATGCGAGTGAGAAGAATGTTTTCAAGAACTCAAGGGTCAAGATAAGAACCAAGAGAAGGAAGGAAAAGAATGAAGAAGAGAGGTTGAATAAAGAAGAAATTGGAAACTACGCCAATATGGATGTTGTTAGATGATTAAAGGAATTTTATCATCTGTAATAAAGTTTTATTCAAAAATTTGGAATTATATCAATATAGAACGATAAGGTGACAAGAATTATTCCAAGATATCGGAGAACTCACGAATACAAGTATTTGATGTATGATATAAGCTGACAATGTTGGCATGTGAACTAAAGAAGAAGATCTCTTGATTATGCAGGAGAGATAATGTATAGCAGGCATAGACTTTAATAATTTGAAACATATCTTCAATGCGAAGAAGCCAAAAAGGTGACAGAGAATAGTTGGAGTGGATTAAAAATGAAAGTTGTGTGATTAGTGATTGTGTAAGTAAGGTTAAGAAAGTAGTTACCAATGGATTTTGATAGTTCGGTCGACAAGAATTCAAATAATTATAGAAAGCTTTCATTCCAGTATTAGCCACATAATGGTTTATCTAATAATAACCAAATCAGTACAATTAGAAAGAAGGAATCGCTTATGTTAAGAAGAGATAATGAGTCATGAGAATGAAGAACTTGACTAGAAAGGGAAGTGGAATCAAAAGGATGATAAAGAAATTTTATAAGATTGTCCCGGATATAAGAAAATTATGAACGTCAGGGTGCCAGAGCTAATGTAAGAAATGAAGTGAGACGCCTATATTTGGAGATAGGAAATTCATTCTAAGACTGCAATCAAATATGGAAATTTAAATGAAAGTATTGATTGACATGGCATAAGAATGGAAATAGAAGGACATATAAGTAAATGGCATATTTATTGAAGAATCAAAGCTAGCATCAGAGGGTGAATCTATTACCGCAACCTTTTCAAAAATGAGTAAAGCTCATTAAGGAGCGATATAGAGAATCACTTGAAAACCAGAGATGAAGCAAGCGTTATTTAAATTATTAAGGATATGTTAACTAAACATAACCATCCTTTTATTAATGAATACTTTACCTAAGGAATAAGTTGATGTTGCTATAAGGAGATTGTGGTGCGCTATCAGATTCAAGTATAGATTGGAATTGATCGATATTATTACTTAATCTAATATTTTTGAACAAAAGTAAATTGAAGAATTTGAGGAAACATTTGTAAATTGAGATAAGGAATGCATCCCGGAAATACGATTAAGTACAAAGGGCTAAAAGAAATATCTAGTGACAAGACATGAAGAGAAAATGGGGAAAAGCGTTAATTGAATCATTATTGATAGGTTATCCTAAACCTAGTCATTCTCTTTTATTAATCAATAGCTTGTCCAATAAGTGGGTTAGTTGCTGCTTGAAGAAATGCTGATACGTCATCAGATCCAGGAATTGATTGTAAATGATCAACACTATTTGATTGAAGATTTGACAGAAATATTCAGAATATGGTGAATTATGTCGAACCAGAATAGTATATACCACTCCTAGATGAACGAACATTAAGTAAGCAAACTAAAAGAGAGGATTTTGGCTAAACATCGTTAACCCAAGGGATTCAAGTTATTCCAAGAATATAATGCAAGACATAGATGTCAAAGAAGACTTTATGATATTATGACATAAAGAAAAGAATAAACGTTATATGTGACTAGACGTCAAGAGAAAGCATTATTGTTAGTTTCGTATAAAAACTCATTGGAACCAAAATAAATAATAATATGGGTTAGAATATGTGGATGATACCTCCATGTTAGAAAATTTTCTCTATTCGATTGTGATTCAAGGGAATTAAGGTATGATGATACGGTTATGCGTCAATCATATCCAGTCGAGATTTTCTCGTTAATTTTAATTCTGGAGTAATTTTTGAAAATGTTAGAAATCGAATATGCCAAGGTTTCAGCATATCATTCGCAGATGGACAAGAAGATTAAGGGAACGATAAAATAGCCTTGAATGCGATCGAAAGAAATTACAACTAAGTTAATTTAATAAAGAAATATGTGGGAATGAGGTTCAACTACCGGTAAATATTGGAAACGTTCATGAACATGAATTACTAAAACTAGAAAGAAAAGAGAATTATTATGGGTTATGCCAGTTCTTTTGAGACAGTAAAATAGGCAGGATAAGTGGAAGTGAGTTGGCTTTACCGCCACCTGTATTGGAGGTTCATAGAGTGTTTATATGTGTATACTCAGGAAGAGTAATTTAGCTCCATTATATATATAGAGGATGGAGATTCGAGTTGAGTTATACGAGCAACAATTAGAATATGATGTTAGCGAGAGGTTGTTGAGGAATGATTGATATTACAAGTTAAAGTTTATGAAAAGTTGTAAGCTTGAAATATCCACCTGAGAAAATGAAGCGAGATACCTGAAAAGTATCAGTATTTATTCCTTAGCGTGATTCTGAGGACAGAACAGTTTAAGGGGGGAAGGATGAAATATCCAGGAAATATCGTGCAATTATTTTCATTAATAAATAATTAATATTTGATTATTATTTGAATTTTTGGTGAATTATCTGATGATTGGTGTTGATATGTGGGTGTTTATATGTGGTAAAATATAAGTATGTTAATTTTATTATGTTCAGAATAAAATATAGATGATTATGGTATTTTTATGGTAATTTTTGGAGTATTATATAATTTTATATTAATTTATGAATGTATTAATTATTTTTTGAATAATTACAAAATTATTTTATAAAGTTGGGAATTGTCCAACTTTAACCGTTTTTGCATTTTTACAACCCGAAACTCTTCAAAAAAACTCATTTCTAACCTAATCTGATAATTCTGGACATTTTCCGTATTTTAACTTTTTCGATCCGGATTATGGTTTGATCCGTGCGCGTCCCGGCGCAAGATTTTCGATACAATAATAGTTTCGATAAATCAACAGAACCCATATTCTCAAAAGACGAGATATTATTACATTGTTTTCGTATAAAGTGTTTTATAAGTAGCCCGGTTTGAATAATTATCCAATACGGGTATTAAATCAGATCGTTCTTGCAGTTACTTAGCAGCTAAGTAATCTATTTTCGGATCTGGTATGATCCAACGAGATATTAATATTCGATAACTATAAATAACATTTACTTATTATTTATTTATTATTTAATTATATAAAAATCAGAAAAATATATTAAATATCAGTATTTTCTCTCAAATTGGGGTTAGAATTTGAATTCAAGTTCTTCGGATTAATCAATGGTTTTATAGTGATTTGGAAGGCAAATCATGAGATGTTTGTGCTCGTTTTGAAGCTCTCGAGGAACCCTACCTAATTGTGCTATTAAATCGATCCCCAAATTGGTAATTTTCATTTTTAAAAATTTAGGGTTCTTGAATTGAATTGGGGTTTTTCGATTGAATGATTTCTGACTTATTTTGATGATGGGAATAGCCTTATTACAAGATTTAGAGACGATTCATGTGTTTATTTAATAGATTTATGTTCGATATTCTGAAAAACAAAGTTGGGGTTTGTTCTTGAATTTTGAATCGAATTTTTTAAATTATTGGGAGATTAGTTGTTAATGAGGAAGACATGAATGACTTGTAGGTAGTCTGAACTTTATTTTATGATTTAAATCATTGAGTTAGGTTAACAAACCAACAATTTTGATGTTGCCGGAATTAGTCACCGGCGATTGAGTCGGGAATCGTCAATTCCAACGATTCAAGCATCGAATCATGTTATTTTTATTGTGATGGTGTTATTAAATCGATTTCAGTCGATTTCGGTATAAAAAAGCTAGGAACCCGGTTGTTTCTGGCCTGAACGAAGGTGTCCAGCGGTGAACACCGTCGCCGGATTCTGGGCAGGGGTGGTCGGAGTTCATCCCGACCCGGACGGGTAGGGTGACCCGGTTGTGACCCATTTGTCTGATTTTTTCGACCCGGTTTCGGTCCACAGAATCCCAAACCCAATTCCTGAATCTTATTTCTGGATTTTCCTTTTACAATTAATTCAAAAATTATTTGTAAATTCTAAAAATTGTTTTTAAATTCAAAATTAATTTAGTTAATTATTTTAAATAATTAAATGAATTATTTTAAATCCATAAAAATATGTTTTTTATTATTTTAAAAAATCTAAATTTAATTTAATTATTTATAGTTTATTTTACTTAATTATTTATGGATTTATTTAGTTAATTAATTCATTTAATTAATTAATCCTATAAATAGTTAAATAAAATTTAATTAATTATAATTAATCCAAATGATTTTTTAAAAATTATTTTGAGCTTTCAAAAGTTATATAAAGGATTATTCTCATTTTATTAATAATAAATAAACCATTCGTCCGTTTAATACGAAATGAACGCCTCTAGACTCAGAAAAATATTCCGCTTCCAATAAAAATACTTTCGAAATCTAAATTGTTTTGTATGAAAAGATCATTTGTTTTGTGAATCGTTTTGAGTCAACTATTGATCGATAAATACCCTTTTTGACCCGATTTCAATTCTAAATGTATCGAGACCCATCTTTTGGCTATTCAACTTATGTGTTACATAAATTATGTGACTACGTGTTATACGAATAACATGATTATGTGCCTTATGTGTACGTGTTATGTGACATATGAGTCAACATGTCTTTTAAACGCTATCTGATTAAAATATGACCCTTGTCTGTTATTAACGGGTGGGTAGACGATAAGGATAAATGTAAAATAGATATTTATATATTATCAGATAGCTGAAATGATATCTTTTATGATAGATACCCATAGTTCGAGGCGTTCAAAGCTAGATAGAGATTGTAAAAGTAAAGCTGGATTACGTGTAGTAATGAAACGAGTGGATTCAGAATAGAGATAAACCTGAAATGGTGATTGACAAGAAAGGTCAGGTAGCCTATCAATGGAAATACAGATACATCAGGACTGAGTGATATGGAAAATAGTTAAAGATCAGAGGGTTATTATTTGAGGCAAGTATTCCTGAACTTTTTCGTAATATACTGCAAATACTTCATTCATATTCTAAGTTCAGAATGGTTAAATGTTTTTATATTTCGCTGAAATTACTCTTATTAATGCAAGTACCTTTTTGATCTTATTCCTTGATTATCGATTGATCTCTTGAGCAAATACCCATTATTTCAGGTTATTTGCGAACCCTGAATCGGGATATTTTGAAATCAAAGTGATTTGACATCAAAATACTCTATGGACTGGATGGTTATGATGAGGGCCAGGAATGAGCTGGACCCTAAGGGCCAGAGATGGATGGACCCTTGATTATTAGGCCATAGTTCCTGGGTACCCTATATGTTGGTGGGTCTATACAGTTGGGTATAGATCCACACTATACCTTGACTGATCAGCAGGTTATAGTGCATATGTTGGTTTATAGTGTCCATTCTAAGTTATTGTTGATCGTCATTAACGACATTCCTCCTTGGAAAGTTATGGTTACAAAAACAAATGAAGATTTGATTCAAGAAATGAATCAGTGAAACATTAACTGTTCTTTTACAGAGAAATATGATTTATGATTAAAGTCCAATGAGGGACGATGTTTTATTCGCTCAACTGTTTTAAATAAATAAAGATGTTTTGAAATTATTTAAAAATTTATTTCCAGAAGTTTCTTTGATCTGATACCTGGAAACCTATTATGATACTTGCTGGGCATTTTTGGCTCACTCTTGCTTTGTGGATTCTTATTTCTTTCAGTATCAAATGAGGACAAAAGTGAATAGCTCTTAATAGACAGCGGAAGTGGAAAGATCCCAGCTAAAGGAGTTTAGAGGTGTCTGAGTAACTAATACGAGGAAGTTAGGAAAGAGGTAATAAAATTGTGTTTAGTTACTGTAATTTTAGAAGGTTAGATTCTTTTTTCATACCATAACTTGTAAGCGATCCGGAATAATGCGGGGTTATCTGTATTTTTATTAATATACAGGTTTATATTATTTAAAGTTGTTTAGTGACATCCAATCCTGACCCCGGATTTGGGGATGTTACATTTCCAATATTCATGTAGCCAGTAGACATGTCACCTAAGTTGAGAAAGTAGAGTAAGAGTGAAGATCAAGTACGCTATCAATGATTATAGATTAGTACATTAATTACAAATTACCGTGGAATGGCTCAGATATATCGTCATAAATTTCTTCATCTAGACATTCCTCATAAAATGCTATTAATGTTTGAGAAGGCTCAGATTAGATATTTTTCCATAGAGAAAGTATAATTAGTCAGGTGTATTAGTATTTACTGTATATACATTGTGAATCGTTATCATGGTCGAAATGAACACTATCAAAAAACTCCAATAAATTTCTTCCTTGTGTTTTAAATCCATGTCCGTCACTTTGATCAATGTTAGAAGTTGATGCATGACTATTACCTGAAATACAGAACAAAAAGACAAAATTAGGCAATATACTGTATTTACTAATAAGTTAATGATATTATATGTCTTACCAGCATTCTTTAATGGACTAATTTTAGATGTAGGTAATTGAAATGTTAGTCCGCTCTTCGGTATAGACATCGAAGGAACCGTACTTCTGTTATTAATTGTTTGCTTCAATTTTATACCTATTAATCGAATAAGGTGAAATAAATTAACTTTCACCTCTAATATAGATAAATAAAGAAAGTAATTTAACTACACACCTTGAAGGTCGACATTCTGTAATCTCCTTGTGGAAGGAGAGGTAGATGGTATCATGGTAATCTGTGGCCATGAGTTTGATAATGAAATAGACGGTCGTTTACATAAGAAATCATGTATAAGTATGATCAGTACTTGATATGTTTGACATTGCTGGTTTGGGAGATATATATTCTTGGTGGCAATTGGTGTAGCATTTTGATCGGAATACGTTACTGATTTAAATGTAAATAAATGATATTTTGCAATTCTAATCTTTTGAATGTTTTAGTAAACATGCTTGCTCTAGGTCGAGCACTTACCGTGGCTTTATAATTTTTTTGAGTAAAGTGTTGGAGTCTCATAGGACAATGACGGTGAATGATTGTGAGATACATTGAGTGAGGAAACGTGCTTCTATGTAGTCTGCTGGACTTGACTACCATCTGGATCAGATCGGTCAACTTATAATTTATAAAAATAAATTTATATTTACCATACAAAATATAAAATACCAAAATGGGGAAAACCTTACCGCGAACCTGATTCTCTTTGTTGTTTAATCGATATATACGATATTTTTGCATAAATTGTGATTGACTACATGTCATAGATTGTGTTGGAATGAAAGCAGCATCAGAAGTTCGAGTATGATGTCTTCTTGTCATATAATTTTGATTTGTACTACTGATCTTATATTTCGTATTTGAATAAGTATTTAATTATGTGTTTTATTCAAACCTGTTAAAATTAATAGGTCGTGCAGGTCCATGATTAGTTGCAAACATTGAGGAACCTTTAATTGGGTTAATGCTTTTAGGAAATTTAAGTGGATGCTAAGAAGATGTATTCCGCGAGACTGGACTACAACCTGAAATCCAACAATTAAGATTAAATGGAAAACATGCATTTGATTATACGCTAATAATATAAATTAGAAGATACCATTAAAGAATTAAATTACCAGAAACTTCATTCTTTTTGTAATGTAATTGAGATTCAAGGTATAAATGCACGTCTGTTGAATGAGTATCCAATATAGTATGTCTTTGATTCATAGAAGCATCAATATCTTAATTACGATGTCCGCCAGTCAATTCATTGCAACATAGATTGAGTGAATTCAAAGTGAATTCATAATACACTGGATTCTAAAATTAATATATTGACCGGTACCTGACAGTAGTGGAGATTGCAAGATATTGTAATCTATACTTATCAGAGGTATCTGATTTGTTCGTGTATCTGCATGGTAAAAGTAATATATTACCCAATACACCATACAAATATACCGTCAAATCTTATGACCATTGACATCCATATGGTCTATCAAATTATAGACATTAAACAAATACCTTGTTGGAATGGCGACGATAATACATTTGAATTCAAAGTTATGAGGGGTCTCCTTGATGTCTGGGAAGCTATATAGGAAAATGTAAATGACCTATATAGCTATCCATAATTTATAATCTATAACAACGTATTATACTGACCTGGTATCATTTGGGGTCCAAATTTATCAATAGGATTCATAGGAATCATACGTTGTTTATTTTCTATTTAAGAAATAATTCATTATCACATGAATTGTAAATATCATACATATCATTTGTAACATGTGAAGCACAAAAAACATTAAAGTCAAACTATGTAGATATATACTATGCGTTAAAGAAGGCAGAGATAATTGTATGACTGAACGCTATCACTTGCTACCTATATACAAAATTTATATTATCAATACACCAATTACATTTATTCATTCACCGTCCACATATGGCAATATAATGTATACTTACTTGATTGTTTAACCTGGTCTGCATTTTCCTTTTCCGATTGATCCATGAATCAATGTAGGAGTCTTCTAGCTTACAAGTTAACAAAATGTATAATCTGTAATGACAAACCCTAGAATCAAAAGCATTAGAATCAAATCATTCAAATCGTGGTAAAGAGGGCATGTTTGTCACCCAGAAATTCAAGTATATTGAAATTTAAATTAGACAGAGACCTGATCATGATGATTAGGCTAATAATACGGCATGACAGAAGCATTAACAGAACTGTCAGCATATCCTCAATTTTGATAGTTTTTTTTGAATATTTTGGCCGGATCAGGAGTCCAGTAATCCGGTCTTTTGATTCTACAATTAGAGGAATGACCTTAAAAACTTTAATTTGTTAAGGAGAAAAATGATAGAAAGGTAAAAATAGGAGTTTCCTCACTAGCAGGTATTAAGAATAATAGATAACCTTAGGTGCGAACAAAATTGGTTATTCTTTAGAATCATCTTCCTTAGTCAGTTTGGTCCATCTCATATATGAAGATGAAACCAAAGCGACCTTCATAACATTGTCGGAACTCGATCCTCAATGATTACCACATAAACATATTCAATGACATAGATCAAGTATGGATGTGTAACTGGAAATTACATGCAATGTAATCTCAATACTTTAGTGAGATCAATCTTTATACTTTCAGTAATATTTCAAAACCACAATCGAAAGAAATAACTCATTTAGAGTAATAGAGAGATAAAAAACTTAACTTTATTATGCAGAAACACAAAAGACATATAATGCATCACAATAGTGTCTATATATAATTGAGTACCGAATATATAAGAACAAAACCAAACTCCCACTAAAACTTAATATCCCCCAACAAGACAATACCCACATGAGGAGTATGCCCATGAAAGACCTTAGCTGTCAAAAACTTTAGTTAGTGGGCCCGCTAACATAAATTTGTTCTTACATACTCAATAAACACTACGTTATTTTGGAATCTCTCTATAATAACTGGATATTTAATGTCTACATATTTAGATATTAAAATACATAATCATAAGTAGATTTATACTATCTGCACAATAAGTAAAATAAAAAATCAGAATACATAATGATCTCCTAATTTCTGATTTTAAATAAACGAGCAAGTAATATTTTTGTTTCTTGCAGGTAACTCATACCCCGTTTAACTGCAATCCAATGATACATTACGGGTGTACTCGGATATTTGTTTAACGTACCTATAATGAATGCCAAATTTGGTCGGGTACAAACTTGAGCACACATAAGACTCTCAATAGTTGAAACATAGGAATGTTCTGCGTCTCTTTTCCTTCAACATCATTCTTAAGTATCTGTTTGAGACTCAACTCGTCTCCCTTAGTAACATGAGTATTTATTTGTGCATGATCTTTCAAGCCAAATTTAGCAAGCACCTTCTCGATATAGCCCTTTTGTGAGAACCCAGGGATTCCTCGAGACCAATCTCGATGTATCTTAATTCCTAATATAAAAGAGGCTTCACTAAAATCCTTTATCTCAAATGATTCAATGAGAAATCTATTGGTTTTTTGCAATAAGCCTATATCGTTAAAAGCCAATAGTATATCATCGACATAAAGCACCAAGAATAAAAAATTACTCCAACTACACCTGTGATATATGCACTTTTCAACAACATTGGACTCAAAACCATATAAGACATTAGTTTGATGAAATTTGTGATTCCACATACGAGAAATTGTGACTCTTACTCTTTATAGTCAATGCCTTCTTTTTGAGTAAAACTCATTGCGAGTAGACGCACTTTATATCTTTCAATATTGCCCTTGAAATCCCTTTTGGTTCAAATATCCATTTACAACTAATCGGTTTCGCACATTCAGGCAACTTGACACAATCCCAGACGTCATTGTCCTTCACAAATTTTCTCTCACCTTTCATGGCTTTAATTTACTTTTGGCTTTTAGCGCTTCGTTTGGCTTGTTGAAATTGACTGGTTCATCTTCCATTACTTTTATGTCAAATTCATGCTCCTGAAAAGATACAATATAATCATCTGGAATTGCACTTCTCCTATCTCTAGTGGATCGTCTAAGTGGCACTTCCTCTTAAGGTTGTTGAGTTGGATCTTCTTGAACATCATCCTAATATTGAGTAGGAAATTGTATAGGTATCACTACACCATATATGACCTTTATCAACACTTTCTTTGGTGTTACAAGCAAAAATATTTTATTAAATCACTAGAATTCGAGATGAGGTAACAATTTATTTTTGTGTTACAGTAGAGGATAATATATGTTACCATAGACATGATGAAATTGCTACTATAACATAAAATACAGTGTTACTATTGATATTACAATTAGTGTTACAATAGGATTAAATATTTAGGGGGGATTTTAAATCGGGCCAACTTTTGGCCAAGTTTTCACCAAATTTAAGCGGCCCAAAACAAAAAATTTGACCCGCTTATTTTATTTTGTAAAATAAGATAAAAATACTAAAAACTCACTTATACACTATGCACTCACAAATATACTCACAAATATCAGACACTGAAACCAATCATTCTTATTCAAGTAAAAAACACTCTCAGATATTCAACAATTGGAGATTAGGGGTCTAAAATAGGGAAATTAGGCTCCTCGGTCAGAGCTATAAGATTGTATTAGAATTCTAGTAATTTCGGTTTGTAGAAATTGGGCCTTTCTTCTCAAATGGGTTTAGCCGTTGGAGCTTCTCAAACAGGTTTTAGTTGTTGCTTTCTTCTCAAATTTGGAGTTTTCTTCTTGTTCGATTCAAAAGTATGTCGTGTATGCTCATATTCTCTGATTTTTGTGTATATATTCATTTGTGCTCATATTTGCGTGTATATTTAATATTTAATCTCTTACTTGTGTTCGATTTAAAAGTGTGTCGTCTCGGGTATCCAATTCCAATCTTTTCTCTTGGTAAAAATCTAGATTTTAATTCTTCCTTTATTTTTATAATTTTGGGTTTTTTTAATCTTTATTGTTTAGTGTCATCTTGATTTTGTATCTGTAAATCTTGTAAATTGAATTGGGTCTTAAGTATGTAGTAGTTATTGAAGTACACTTAAAGATACAATTTTTATGTATGTGTCTAATTTTTTACTTAAAATGAATCCTGATTTTATAACTCTTGAAAAAAGATTGATTTTTAGTAGGTCTGGTAATTTTTTATTTTTGAGTTACAATGATTTCGCCGGGTCTAATAAACTTTGGTGATTATGATGAGCTTACCAGTAAAACCTATTCTTATTTGAAGAGTATATTCTGCGAGCTCTTTATCCGAAAAGGTCTAAATGACCATATATGTTGTTTATAGTCTAATATATAATGTGAAGTATATCTTTTGTTGATGTTTATTTGGTATACATTGTGATGTTTATTATCTTACTTGTAATTTTTGTAAAGCTATATTCTTATATTATTTTCTGAGAAACTGCACATGTTCCTGATAATGTGATTGGTTGACAGATTCATACTACTAACCAGTCTTCACCAATACAGGCGTATAATCAGGCTATCAATGATCTTGACAAGGAACTGAATCATTTGAAGAATGCGTTTAGGGTATGACTCTATTTACCAAGTTTACTTTGTTTAGCTTCACACGTTTTTATCCAGGTAGCACATTTGGTATATATATTCAGAACCTATTTATGAAATTTAAATTGAACTCGTATTATAAAGCTGCATGTTTAGTTAGGATATTGTTAATTTTTTGAGAAAAATCATGGATAAATATTGGATGGATTTTTGCTGAAGCATGTATCAGAAGTCGTATATCTCCTTATTTGTGTACATATTTAGGTGAGCTTGTCTCCTCTCCTGTAATATCTGGGATATATCGTGAAATTATTTTTATCAATAAATAAATATTCTGTGTTTATTATATGAATTTTGGTAAATTATCTGTTAAGTGGTATATGTGTTTGAATGTTTAAATGTGATAAAATTTGAGTATTCTAATTTTTATATGTCCAAAATAAAGTATAGATAATTGTGATATTTTTCTAATAATTTTTATGTTGTTATATGATTTTATAAAGGATTTATGAATTTAATAAATTATTTTTCCGAGTAATTATACATTATTTTGTATAATCGGGAATCAACTGACTTCAACCATTTTTACGTTTTTACAACCCGGAAGTCTCGGGAAAACTCCTTTCTAACCTAATTGGAAAGCATTTTCCATGTTCTGACTTTTCCGATCCGGAGTACGACTTTACCTGTGTGGGTCCCGGCGCAAAATTTTCGATACATTATTTGTTTCCGTAAATCGATAAAACACGTATTTTCGAGAAACGGTATATTTTGATTAAACTATTATATATCTTCTCGTAATTCGTGTAACCAAAGCGCTGAGACCAAGACCTTATTTACAAAAAGCTTGGTTTGATAATTATCCCAAAAACTGCTACCGAATTGAATCTGTTTTATCAATTAAGTATTCTATTTTATATCCGATATGATCCAACGGGGTACCAATATTCCGTAAATATAAATAGCCCTTACCGTATTTTATTTTATACTGATAATCATTTGCAAACATTAAAAATATATAATTTTCAGAGAAAAACCCTAAATTCATAGTGTTCTTGAGAATCAAACTGAGATTTGAAGTTGTTATCGATATCCGATTTTGGAGTTCAAGTAACCAAAATGAAGGTATTGAAGAGTACTATCAGATTCTACTATCCATACTACTACATAATCAATTGGTAATTTTATACAATTTTATTTAAATTTGAATTATTTTGGGATTAATTATGAATTTTTGATTTTGACGTTGTTTGTATGATTTGACGAATTCATGTTGTAGATAATTTTATTTTGATCATTTTGGTATATCATATGTTGAATTTGGAGTTCAATAACATGTCCAAATCTGTGTTTTATTTCCGAATTAAGAAATTAGGGTTTATAACCCGTATGAATGTTTTCAACTGAAAATTAGGGCTTTTTGATCTAGGGGTTATTAGGTTGATTTGTTGATACCAACGTATAGATCTTGATCAGAAAAATCGATTGGTGGTGGTCTCATGAACAGACGATACCGGAATCGAGCTGGTCGGAGAAAAGAAGAACTCGACGTCCGACGAGTTTTCTTCGAGTTTTTCCGGCCAACTCAGGGGTTATCTATTTGATTGAGTTCTATGGTTAGATTCTTTGTGTTGTGTAGAGTATATCTGGAGCTGATGGTGGTGTGACTGTGGTATGGCTGGATAATTATGGAGAATAGATGTTTACCTTAATAACGCTTTCATTCTGATTGTGATGGACGTTCTGATCTTGATGAACCACAACAACCATCCTTTCAAAGATCTGCTCTCCAAGATATCCACACGAACGTCCGATCGTCCAATAATCACCGGAGCCGGTACTAGCCGATTTGGTTGCCTCTCTCTCTCTCTCTCTCTCTCTTTATCTCTAGCCTCTCTAAGATGTAGGGCTGCTAGGGTGTTTTTTCAAAAACGTGATGTAACTTGTAACCCTTAAAATATACATCTTAATGTATATATTGGGGATAGAGGATTAAGGCCTAACCCTAAACCTAATGGGCTTCTAAAATGACCCATTCTGATTTTTGGGTTTATATTATTATTAAATTTGAATTCTAATATATATACAATTAATCAAGTCTCACTTAATTAATTTAATAATTAAATTTGAATTAATAATAATAAAATATTTAAATTCATATTTTAAATAATACTCCGTTTTAAACATTCTTTGTGTGTGACCCTTTAGGTTATTATTACGTTGGCAATAATTTTATTTTCTAAAATAAAATTATAAACAATGGTTGGCATCTAGTAATACATCATTGCTCCCCAAGTAATAATAATAATTGGTGATTCAATTAAACCTTTTGTGAATAATGTACAATGTAATATAATCCCTTTAGCCTTATATTATAGATCAAACTCGAGGCATGCATTGTGTCATCCTCTATTAACGTTTAATCCTTCTTTCCTTGATCAATGAGTAAACTATTAAACAAATTAGTATTTGAGCACGACCATGCATGTTATAGTCTTACTCAATCAAGAGGCCAATAATATCACTCCATTAATATAGGAGGGCTAAATTCATTCCAGATCATTCATATTTCTCATACAATTCGGAATATACTCAATGTTTACTTTTATTATTACCCGGTGATAAGGAATAAATAAATCTTGATTACGTAGTTAATATTGCATTAATTACACATGATTTGGGCTACAAGGCCCAATTAGAAGATGTATGACATTCAGACCAAAAAGGTTAACACATTGATCAAGCCTGATGGACCAGATCAGGCCTGATGGAACAAAAAAGGCCCAAAACCCTGAATATCAATTAATTTCATAATTAATTAATAAGGGAGAAAAATATTTATTAAGATGAGTCCTGGTGGGGATATAAATCCTTGTAGATTGGCCTCCAAGGAACCTCATAGGATAAGGAATCAGCTTCCTACTTCCTAGGACTCCAAAGTCCATTCTAATTCTGAGACTTGACCACCAAGTCTCCTACACCAAGTCCAATTGAAGGACTCCCAACCTCTATATAAGGGGCCTCACCCCACAAATCAGAACTACATTTTTTGACTTGATCCTTGACAATCAGCAAGGTACGTAGGCATCGTGTTAAGGCAGATCGAGTCACGAAACACAAGAGCAGTCAAATCGAGCCTCGAAGCTCACGTTACTTAGTAATAAATACAGCAATTTTTATACTTGAGTTTTTGATCCATAACATTTGGCGCCGTCTGTGGGAAAGCATAACAACAACCATGGCGAGAACACGAAGAACAATTAGAGCCCTTGAAGAAGAAACACCCGCGGGGACAATCCAATCGATTTCGTCAACTGTGGAGGTGCCTCCTCATTCAATCTATGCCACCACCCAAGGAGAACTCAGCCAGAAGGGACGATTCCCTCGGCTACTCAAGGGATGAATTCCCAACTTCAACAACTACATACACCTGTGAATTCTCGACCCATTGGGTACGAATATTCAACTGTTGTAACCACTAACCCCCCTTATGGGATGCCCCTTTACCCCGAGATTGGAGGAAGTGGACATGCCGAACGGAGTGAAGCACGAGGGTGATCTCCCCACTACATATGAGGTTTGGCTCCTATCCCTAAGGATCAGGAATTTTCTGGTCCTTACACTGAGAGAGACTCCTAATCTTCGGATGATGAAGTGGCCCTAAGAAGGAGACGTGCTGGAAAAGAGCCGATGGCTGATGGTAGCCAACGTCCTAGGAGCACCAAGGAATAAATCCCCAAGAAGTGCAGGAAAGGATCAAGGCTCACGAGGCTGAGATTTAAAGGCTGAAGCGTGACTTGGAGGCACACCAGACCACCAGACCCCCACTACCTCTTAGGGGGAGAAATCCTCCTCCTATCATAGACCTGGATGGTCCAATACAGAGAAGGGCTGCTGTCCCAAAGGCTGATCCAAGTAATCTCCTTCCTCTTGGAGATCCTGATGATCCTACTCCGCCATTCACTGAAGAGATAAGGAATGCTTATATCTCAAGAAAGTTCAAGTTGCCCACTATCAAAGCTTATGATGGCACGGGAGATCCCGCTAATCATGTTAGGACATTCTCTAATGCACTGTTGTTGCAGCCCGTGAATGACGCTATTAAGTGTAGGGCCTTTCCTCAAACTCTATCGGGTATGGATCAAAGATGGTATAGTCGTTTGCCCCCGAACTCTATTGGGTCCTTCAGAGAATTAAGTCAGGCTTTTATTAAGCAGTTCATCAGCGGGAGAGTGCATGAGAAAAGTTCAGCATCCTTCATGAGCATTGTACAGGGTGCAAAGGAATCCTTGAGAGAATACCTGGATCATTTCACAAAGGAGGCTTTAAAATTCCCAGACCTTAATGACAAGGTAGCCATGATAGCACTGCAACAGGGAACTAGGGATGAATTCTTCAAGACGACCTTGGCCAAACGCCCCCTGAAAGCATATTGCAGCTCCAAGGTAGGGCCGGGAAGTACATCAAGGTGGAAGAGAGCATGAGGAAGACCGTAGTGAGTAATGAGCCCGCTGGAGGCAAAAAGCGGAAAACTGACCTGGAATATATTGCTAAGGACAAGTATCCTAGAACTGAGCAAAACCCTGATTCAATCCCCACGAAGGGAGGACCTGGGCAAAAGTTCACTGTATATGCTAAGCTGAATGCTCCTAGAAGCCAGATCTTGATGGAAATCGAGAAAGATCGAGATGTTCGTTGGCCGAAACCTTTGAAGGCTAATCCTGCCAAGCTAGATAAGAGCAAGTATTGCAGATTTCACAAAGATGTTGTTCATGACACCGATGAGTGTAGACAACTGAAAGATGAAATTGAGTTCCTCATTCGAAAAGGAAGATTGAACAAATATACTGGAGAAGGAGAAGATAGGAATAATAATGGAAGAAAGAACTTTGAAGATCGTAGGAGGGACCAAGACGATCAGGGGAGGAATCCTCAGCCTAGAGGACCGGTTATAAATGTAATTTTTGGAGGGCCGCGGCCTCGAGGGCCTGTGATAAACACGGTTTTTGGAGGACCAACTGCTGCTGGATTATCCAAGAACTCCAGGAAAGCATATATAAGAGAGGTTATGCATATTATTGGAGAAGCCCCAAAGAGGTCCAGGACAGGAGTAACAATGGCTTTTGATGATTCTGACCTAGAGGGTGTGAAATTTCCTCATGATGACCCGCTGGTCATAACACCGATAATAGGAAATAGCCCGGTGAGGAGGGTCCTCGTAGATAATGGTGCTTTAGTGGATATCTTGCTCCATGACACCTTTTTAAGGATGGGTTATAATGATTCTCAATTAACCCCGACCGATATGCCGATATATGGATTTGCTGGAGTAGAGGGCCCTGTGGAAGGGATAATCAAGTTGCCAACAACCATAGGTCAGGAACTAAGGCAAGCAACACAGATGTTGGACTTTGTGGTAGTGAAGGCTAGTTCGACTTACAATGCTATAATGGGAAGAACAGGGATACATGCCTTTAAGGCAGTCCCTTCTTCCTACCATTCAGTAATGAAGTTTTCCACCCGGAATGGGATTGAAGAAGAAAGAGGAGATCAAAAAATGGCTAGAAGTTGTTATGTGGCCTCACTGAGGGCAGATGTAATCGAGGGGCAGGTCCTGCCTATTGAAGATCTGGATATTTGAGAGAATGATGAGAAAAGAGGGAATCTAGCAGAAGACTTGGTCTCGATTCCTTTAGCTCCCGAGGATCCTGAGAAGGTGACTTTCGTTGGAGCCACAATAGAGGAGCCCCTTAGAGGGAGGTTGGTGAAATTTTTACAAGAAAATAGTGATGTGTTTGCATGGTCAGCAGCTGATATGCCAGGCATAGACCCGGAATTGATTACTCACAAGCTGAATGTGGATCAAAATCGGAAGACAGTGAAGCAAAAGAAAAGAATTTTTGCCCCAGAGTGGCAAGAAGCTATAAAACATGAAGTAGAGAAGCTCTTAGAGGCTGGATTCATTGAGGAGATACAATTTCCAAAATGTTTAGCAAACCCTGTAATGGTGAAGAAGGCCAATGGGAAATGGAGGATGTGTGTGGACTTCACTGATCTGAATGACGCATGCCCTAAGGACTGTTTCCCGTTGCCAATGATAGATACCTTGATAGATGCCACTGCTGGACATGAGATGTTGAGCTTCATGGATGGATTTAGTGGATACAATCAGATCAAGATGCACAAGGACGACATCCCAAAGGTATCATTCATCACTTACTTTGGTGTTTATTGTTATCTTATTATGGCATTTGGTCTCAAGAATGCAGGAGCCACCAATCAAAGGTTGGTAACTAAAATTTTTAAGGATCTTATTGGCAAGACCATGGAAGTTTATGTTGATGACATGTTAGTCAAAAGTCTAGTGAAGACTGACCATATAACTCATTTGAGGGAAGCTTTTGAGGTCTTAAGATACCACAAGATGATGTTAAATCCTACAAAGTGTGCTTTCGGAGTAGGATCCAGAAAGTTTTTGGGATTGATGGTCTCCAAGAGAGGAATCGATACCAATCCCGATAAAATAAAGGCAATCCTGGACATGGAGCCCCCAAAAACTATCAAAGATGTTCAAAAGCTCACTAGAAGGGTTGCTGCATTGGGACGATTCATCTCAAAATCTGGAGACAAGTGTTTGTCGTTCTTAAGTCTTTAAAGAAAGTTAAGGATTTTGTATGGAGTGAATAAAGCCAGAAGGCATTTGAGGAATTAAAGAAATATATGGCTCAGGCCCCGTTGCTGGCCAAGCCAGCTTTGAATGAAGTTTTATACATATACTTGGCCGTTTCAGAGAGTACCTTGAGCATTGTATTGGTCAAGGAGGAACTAAAAATCCAGAAACCCGTGTACTATGTCAGTAAAATTTTGCATGGAGCTGAGTTGAATTATTCAACTATTGAGAAGTTTGCTTTAGCCTTGGTAATGGCTTCAAGAAAGTTGCGTCCTTACTTCCAGGCTCACAAGATTGAGGTGCTAATAAATCAACCCCTAAAAAATATCATTCATAGTCCCAAGGCTAGTGGGAGGCTGATTAAGTGGGCAATAGAGTTGGGAGAATTCGACATCAAGTATAAGCCACGAACGGCGATAAAAGCCCAGATATTGGCTGACTTCGTGGTGGAATGTTTAATACCCAACCAAGAAGTCGGGGGGCAGGAAGATACCATACCTCAAGACAAAGAAGTTAATAAGGAGGACAAAGAAAAGGTTGATAAGGAGAAAGAATACCGGGTTCTCTATTTTGATGGAGCATCAAAAATAAATTCAAGTGGAGCAGGTTTGGTTTTACAAAGCCCTGATGGGTTCTTAGTTGAGTATGCCATGAAGTTAGACTTCCCAACCACAAACAATGAGGCAGAATATGAAGTTCTGATAGCTGGTCTTGGCTTAGCAGGGACACTTAGATTCAAGAACTTAAAAGTCTGTGGAGACTCGAAGCTGGTCATATCCCAGTTGAAGGGAGAGTTTGAGGCAAGGGATGATACGATGGCTAAATATGTTCGCCTAGTAAGGGTTGTGATGACCCAATTCGATGAATGCCATGTTGAGCACATTCCGAGGGAGGAAAATGCTAAGGCAGATGCATTATCAAAGTTTGCTTCATCTGAGATAGAGGAAAGTTCAGAAAGTGTGTACTTCCGCATTCTGAAGACACGGAGCATTCATGTTAAGCTTGTAGCTCATATAGGTCTGGGGACGTCATGGATAGATCCCATTAAGACTCACATTCAAACCGGTTGGTTACCGAACGATGCTACTGAAGCACGAAAATTGGTTGTTCGAGCACTAAGATACTCTTTGATAGATGGAATGATGTACAAAAGATCTTTCGTGGTTCCTTACTTATGGTGTCTCAGGCCCGATGAGGCACGCTTGGCTCTTGAAGAAGTACATGAAGGTGTCCGTGGGCAACACTTGGGGGGTAGGGTCTTAGCTCATAAGATAACCCGTTTAGGCTTCTATTGGCCAGAAATGATGGCTAAGGCCAAAGAATATGTGAAAAAGTGTGACCGCTGTCAGAAGTACGCACCAGTCGTTAGACAACCCCCCGAGATGCTGACCTCCATCAACTCGCCCATCCCCTTTGCTATGTGGGGAATGGATATACTGGGGCCTTTCCCCATGGCCACGGCACAAAGGACTTTCCTAATTATAGCCATTGATTATTTTACTAAGTAGATTGAAGCCATGTTTTTGGCAAAAATCATAACTAAGCAGGTTGCATAATTCCTGTGGGAAAATATCATGTGCCGATATGGAATTCCCCGCATCTTAGTCACTGACAATGGAACACAATTCAATAATGAGGAATTCAAGAAGTATTGTGAGGAGAATAAAATTGAGTTATAATTCACCTCTGTGGCTCACCCGCAAGCCAATGGGCAAGCGGAAGTGGCGAATCGAATAATCCTAGATGGACTAAAGAAGAGGATCGAGAAGTCGAGGAATAACTGGGTGGACGAGATACTCCCAATACTATGGGCTTATAGGACTACTTGTAGAGTTACGACTGGAGCAACTCCCTTCATGTTAGCATATGGGACAGAAGCAGTTGTTCCTGTAGAGGTATCACATCCCTCCCCCAGGATCAAATTTTCAATACTGAGGAAAATGAGGAAGGGCAAAGGTTAGCCCTGGATCTAATTGATGAAGTGCGAGATAAGGCACATGCGAAGATAGTGGAATACCAGAAAAAGGCTTCATTCTACTACAACCTAAAGGTTAAAGAAAGGTTCTTCAAACAAGGTGACTTAGTTTTGAGGAAGGTGGAAGCTTCTGGTGTAGGGAAGAAAGGGAAGCTTGCCCCAAATTTTGAAGGGCCATACAAGGTCAAGAGTGTTCAAGGTAGAGGAACCTACAAGCTGGAGACTATGGATGGTTTTGAAGTCCCGAGAACTTGGCATGCACAAAACCTAAAGGTTTCTTACGTGTGAAGCAATTTAGCATGATTCTCACTTGTCAAGATGACAAGTAGGTTGAAAAGCACCTTGAAGCTTTGCTTGCTTAGGATTTACATGTTTTAGCTTTATTTTGAGGTTTATTAAGACTTGTGTAAGGGATAAATCCCAACAATTTGTGAAATTCAGAAAGTTTTCAAAATATATTTTGAATTCCAGTAACAAAACAAGTAAACTAAGTGTATGAGATAAAAGCATAAAGTTCGATAAATAAAACAAGTTTAAATAAAAAATACAAAGTCTGATAAATAAAGTCTCAAAGAAAAGATAAAATAGATAAGCCACGCAGGGCTGGAAAAGCTCTAAGGGGCAGATGTGCCCTCGATATGCACATCATCATCTCCTCCTCTCTCGGTGGAAGTCTCAGTCATCTCGGAAGAGGAAGAACTATCATCCTCAGCCGGCCTGGAAGACGACTCGGGAGGAGGAATAAGCGAGTCCTGAGGGATACGATCCGAGATAACTACTTGGGTACGAAACCTCTGCAGCAAAGCCTCATCATCAGGGCAGACGTAGTCCACCGGGTTAATATCAGGACAAGCCTCGTTCACGGTCCCAAGGGCCGTGTCCCAACCAGTCCTAAAAAACCCAGGAAAGACTGAGTCGTCCCTTACTCTCATGGACTAGGTAAACTCCTCCGAGTCCAGATAGTTATCAATCGCCTTATCTTTCTCGGCCCGAAGCACCACCAGCTCGGCGTTAGACTCCCCGAGCTTCTCCTCCTTACGCTTTAGATTCCGCTCCAAAGCGGCATACTTCTTTTGTTGCCTCCTAAGGGCATTGTCAGCTTTGTCAGAGGCCCTCTTCCATGATTCAGCTTGCCTCACAGCGCCTTGGAAGTAGGCATTAGAATGAAATGAAACAATAAACAGAAATGTAAGACAAGTGGATGCTACAAGTAAGAAAGAAAAATAAATTCCAGAAATAATCATACCGAGGCTAAGGACTGAGCTCCCATGAGCTTTATCCTCTCCATGTCAGGAGTAGCCACCACATCGGTGAAGTCCTTGGGAGTTACACCATGATAAGACCAATCCCAGGCGTGCTTCGTGGATCCAACCACGATATCCCCTCGGAGGAATCCCCATAGAGGCTGAAAAGGGCCCGTAGCAGCAGGGACAGGAGGAGCAGTAGTGATAGGGGCACTGTGGCTCTCAGCTCCCTCAGCTGGAACCTCCACCATGGGCTCCTTGTGCTTCCGTAGGAAGCTAGGCTCCGTGGCCTTTCCTCGAGTATCTAGGCCCGCAAGACGAGCCTTCTTCATCCTGGTAGTCTCCTCAAAGAGAGGCACATTATCCTCCTTGATCTCCTTAGCAGCTACAAAACAAGAGGAAAAAAAAATAAGTGGTGTCAATAATGCATGGGACAGAATAAAATTGAGAAGAGAAGAAAAATACCCTGTTGAGAAACAGAGGATAGCCCCACGTGGATGAGGGAGAACTCCTCTAAAAGAGTCCAGCTGATAGTAGTACCGTCATCCCGAGTAAGCTCATTATAAATGATAGTTTCCTCGGGGGTTAAGTGAATGGATTTAAGGCTACCGTCACTAACCTTCCCAAAGGAAGATCTGAAGAGGGTGCCCCAGTCTCCATTCTCCCACCTTAACCCGACCAAACTATTCCTTCAATTTTGGTTATTGTCGGGAATGGAGACATTGTTAAAGATATGCTTACACTTGGGCCTTTGTTTAACGTAGACCCAACCACAATTACCAGAAGAACTGTTGTAACATTGAAAAACTTTCCTAAAAATAGCTACGGATAGGGGAAAACCTTCCTTAAGACAGCAAACCATAAAACATAAAATGTTCCTCCAAGCGTTTGGAGGAAGCTGACATGGGTTAATTTGTAAATCAGCTAGAAGGTGAGGAATGAAGGGATGAAAAGGAAACCTAAGCCTAGCATCAAGGGCATCTGTGTAAATAAAAAGAGTATCCGGTTTCCAGTGGCAAGTACGGTCGCCACAAGAAACAGGAACTAGCCTAAGGGGAGGACGAACGTTATAACGAGCATTTAACTTATCATAATCTATGTTGTGCCAAGTGTTGCAATGATTAAAAGAATCAAGATGTGCAGTGGAGGGATATTCGTCCCCCCTAGTGTTAATCATATCTATTAAAGACATGTAAGAAGAGCGGATTTCGACACCCTTACCTCGTTTTGAAGCCGAGGCTATTTTGGCCGCTCTCTCGGAATTTTTATCAGCCATTGATGAAGCTTGGAAGGACCTGGAAAACCTTGAATGGAAAAGGAGGCCGAAAAAAGCTAAAGAAGTTGTCGAAAAAGCTTCTAGGGGAGGAGAGTTGAGAGAGGAGAAGGGTAGAGTATTTATGAAGAGAAATGTGAAGTGGAGAGTGGTGAGTGTGAATGAAAACACACTCCTCCCAACCTTATATATGAAGAAAAAAGGGAAATTGGGCCTAAAAAAGCCCACTTGGGCCCAAAGTCAGGAAGATTCTGGAATGCTCTACAAAGTATTGGAAGAATTTTGGTTTAAGCACATATTTGAAAACTTTCTGGAAAAATCCAGAAACGTTTGAAAAAATTCCATAAAAAACTTCGAAAATTCCAGAAGGTTCTGGAAATTTGGCTTAGAAATGGGGGCCCAGCCCAAGAATTATTGGGCCTAAGGGTATAAAAAGCCCAGTTCAGAAAAAGCCAAGTTTTCAACAAGTCAAACCCAGGATCAATACAAATTACCCAAGTTAAAGGCCCGATTAAGAATTTAAGTTATAAGACTAAGCAAAAGGCCCAGGTTGGAAAAATATAAACTGGCCCAAGCTCAAAGCCCAGAAAAAGGGGCCAAAAATTGGGTGGGAAGACCAAAGTTAAGGCCCAAATCAGGAGCCCAAAGGAATCAAAGCCCAAATCAGGAGCCCAAAGGAATCCAGCCTAGATTTAGGGCCCAAATCAAATATATGGAGTCACAAAAAAGTAATATATTCTAAATTCTTGACCCAATTCGATCAGGGTTCATATCATATACCTAGTCGAAGTAATTGAGGTCGAAAAGGCTTCGACCAGGGCCAAAAAACGGAGCTAATTCGGTCAAGAAACGAATCCTGACCGAAAATTCCTGGTCGAAAGGGGAGAAAAAATATTTAAAATAGCTGTTTCATTCGACCAGAATGCCCGAATAATTCCTGGCCGAAATCTCTGAGATCGAAACAGCTTCGACCAAGGCTAGAAAAGGAGGTTAATTTGGTCAAAAACATTGATCCTGACCGAAATGTTCTTGAAAAAAAAGAGAAAAAAGAAGAAAAAGATGAAAAAGAAAGAAAAAAGAAAAAGAAGGAAGAAAAATCCTGGGAAGAAATAAGAATAAAAGGAAATTCCTTAAAATATTTCCTGAAAATAAGAATATTTTCAGAAAATAAGGAATAAATCCAGAAAATTAAGGAAAAATCCCATAATTAAGGGAAAAATTCCCAGAAGTTAAGGATAAATTCTAGAATGAAGGGAAAATTCCATAAAATTAAGAAAAAATCACGGGGTTTAGGAAAATTCCTGGAAATTAAGTTAATTCCTAAATAATAGGGATTAAAGTAAATCGTTATAAATGTGTAGGTCGCTCCACACTTTACACAAAACGATACCCTGCAAGGGAACGAATGAACTTAACTTCTGCGAAACCTAGTCACTGTTTCCCAAAAGTTGGGGCGCAAATGATAGGGAATAAATAAATCCTGATTACGTAGTTAATATTGCATTAATTACATATGATTTGGGCTACAAGGCCCAATTAGAAGATGTATGACATTCAGACCAAAAAGGTTAACACATTGATCAGGCTTGATGGACCAGATCAGGCCTGATGGAACAAAAAAGGCCCAAAACCCTGAATATCAATTAATTTCATAATTAACTAATAAGGGAGAAAAACAGTTATTAAGATGAGTCCTAATGGGGATATAAATCCTTGTAGATGGGCCTCCAAGGAACCTCATAGGATAAGGAATCAGCTTCCTACTTCCTAGGACTCCAAAGTCCATTCTAATTCTGAGACTCGACCACCAAGTCTCCTACACCAAGTACAATTCAAGGACTCCCAACATCTATATAAGGGGCCTCACCCCACAAATTAGAACTACATTTTTTGACTTGATCATTGACAATCAGCAATGTACGTAGGCATCTTGTTAAGGCAAATCGAGTCACGAAACACAAGAGCAGTAAAATCGAGCCTCAAAGCTCGCGTTCCTTAGTAATAAATACAACAATTATTATACTTTAGTTTTTGATCCATAACACCCGGTCAAGGATAACTTTCAATAGTATCAAAGTATATTATTTCTCATTTAAAAATCTAATGATTTTAGGTCTAAGGACCAATACATCATTATCACCGTGAGATTAACTTATGACACTTTAAACATTTAGTATCACACAACGGGTATCTAATACACGTGCCTGTGTTTTGACTTTAGTATCACCATACCTATGATCAATGAGAAGTGATCATCAGTCAACAAACACACTAGTCTCAATGTATTTATTATCGTCCCTTAAAAATAATACTTGAGTAGGGACCTTTAGAAATATCAACACTATTCTCATAATCTGATTTCTAAGTCACGTACTTAGAGATATAGATTTACATATCATATTACAAAGACATTTATTAATCTAACATTTTATCCAGTAAAATTAAAATATAATAAATTAGTAACGAATAATCCATAGAATCATAATTAATAATCCAAATGTCTCATAACATAAACATAATAGTGTTGTGTCTCGGGCACACACACTAACAATCTCCTACTTGTACTAAAGCCAATCACCCATATATCTAATACCCATAGAACTAGTATGACCTTTGTGCTTCTGCTGCGACAAAGCCTTAGTCAGTGGGTCTACAATATTATCATCAGTATGCACTTTACATATATGTATATCTCCTCTTTCATTAATCTCTCGAAGAAGGTGATATCTCCTAAGTATATGTTTTTCCCGGGAATGGGACCTTGGTTCTTTAGCATGTGCGATGGCTCCATTATTATCACAGTAAAGATCAACTGGATTTGGGATCGATGGAACCACACCAAGTCCCGTTATGAATTTTCGTATCCAAACAGCCTCTTTGGTTGCTTCACTAGCAGCAATATACTCAGCTTCCATTGTAGAAACATCTATTGTCTCTTTCTTTGAACTCTTCCAGCTTACAACACCTCCATTAAGAAAAAACACAAAACCTGACTGAGATACTGAATCTTTTCTATCTATCTGGAAGCTAGCATCAGTATAACCCTTTAAAACTAGCTTCTAATCTCCTCCATACACCAATAATGAATCTTTATCCCTCTTTAAGTACTTCAGAATATTCTTGACAGTTGTCCAGTGACCCTCACCTGGATTAGACTGGTATCTGCTCGTCATGCTCAAGGCATACGAAATATCAGGATGAGTACATATCATCACATACTTTATAGATCCAATTGCCGAAGCATATCGAACTTTTCCCATACGACCCTTATCATCTAATGATTTGCGGCAGTTGTCTTTTGAGATCAATATCCCATGAGACATTGGGACATATCCTCTTTTTTCTTCTTGCATCCCAAACGATGCAATACTTTGTCAATTTATATACTCTGACTTAGGCCGATTAATTTTCTTTATCTATCTTTATAGATCTTGATCCCTAATATACAGGTAGCATCGCCTAAGTCCTCCATCGAGAAACTATTTCCCAACCAAGTCTTAACAACCTGTAGAGAAGGTATGTCATTCCCTATTAGTAATATGTCATTTACATATAGTACTAGGAATGCCACATGGCTCCCAGTTACCTTCTTGCAAAACACATGGTTCATCCTCATTTTGAATGAAGCCAAATTCTTTGACTGTTTCATCAAAACAACGATTCCATCTCCTTGAGGCTTGCTACAATCCATAAATAGATCGAAGCAACTTGCAGACCATCTTAGCAAACTTGGGATCGATAAAACCCTCAGATTATATCATGTATACATCCTCTTCAAGGCTCCCATTTAAGAAAGAGGTTTTGACATTCATTTGCCAAATCCCATAGCCGTAGTAAGGAGCTATTGCTAACAAATTCCTGATGGACTTGACCATAGCAACTAGTAAAAAAGTCTCATCATAGTCTATACCAGGAATTTTTTGGAAACCTTTTTCCACTATTCGCGCTTTATAGGTTCGTGCTTTACCATCCATGTCAATTTTCTTCTTGAAACACTACGCCATAAGTACACATAGGCAACAGTTTTTATCCAGCGTTGCACGAAAAGCGTTGCACGAAAAGCGTTGCATTATCTACAAAATTTTCAGTTTATTGCAACAGAGTGGTGAAAGCGTTGCATTACATTGAAGCTACCGTTGCTAATAACTGTTATTATTGCACAGCATGGAACAGTTGAGGTCATAGCGTTGCATTAGATATTTTTTTATTTAATAAATGATGACGTGGAAAATAGATCTGAGGTGGCATGTTGGGGACCCACGGGTGCTGACGTGGCATATTGACGTGTCATGCCACGTCAGCATTTTGGGCCCCACATGTGGGATCCCTTGGTGATGTGGCATGTTGACGTGGCATGCCACGTTAGCATGCTGACTTGGCACCAGTGGGTCCCACATGTGGGGTCCAAAATGCTAACGTGGCAGCTGACGTGGCACTTCAGGCGTTGTATTTCCTTTCTAGTATTGTAGTAGGTTATTTAGTATTGCGTTCATTATTGTACTATTCATAAAATTTATTTGTTATATTCATGTTCTAATTTTTTTAAAATAATTTTTAATTAATCCAAACATATGGATGCTGTTTCCTACTAGTTTTAGAGATGTGTAATTTTTTTAAAAAAAATAAATTTTATATCACGTGCTTTTTTAATAATCAAACCCTGGTGCACACGGGTTCACATTACGTAGTCTTGTTTCGGGTGGTGATTCTATTTTTTTTAAATTTTTGTTCAACAATCCAACCGTACGGATGATGATACCTACTAATTTTAGAGATGTCTGAATGCTTTTTTTAAAAATTTAGATTTTATATCATGTGTTTTTATAAAAGTCAAATTACGGTCAACACGGATTCCTATAACCAAGTCTTGTCCCGAGTGATAATTCTATTTTTTTAAAATTTTTGTTCAACAATCCAACCGTACGGATGGTGATACCTACTAATTTTAGAGATGTCTAAATGTTGTTTAAAAAAATTAGATTTTATATCATGTGTTTTTATAATAGTCAAATTACGGTCAACACGGGTTCCTATAACCAAATCTTGTCCCAAATGATTATTCTATTTTTTTAAAATTCTTGTTCAACGATACAACCGTACGGATTATGATACCTACTAATTTTAGAGATGTCTAAATGTTTTTTAAAAAATTTAGATTTTATATCATGTGTTTTTATAATAATCAAATTACGGTCAACACGGGTTCATGTTACCTAGTATTGTCCCGAGTGATTATTCTATTTTTTTAAAATTCTTGTTCAATGATCCAACTTTACGGATGATGAGACCTAAAAATGTTTAAATTTTTTAAAAAAATTTAGATTTTATAGCATGTGTTTTTATAATAGTCAAATTTCGGTCAACACGGGTTCCTATAACAAAGTCTTGTCCCGAGTGGTGATTCTATTTTTTTTAAATTCTTGTTCAACGATCCAACCGTACGGATGATATTACCTACTAATTTTTGAGATGTGTAATTTTTTTGTAAAATTTTAGATTTTATATTGTGTGTTTTTATAGTAGTCAAATTACGGTCAACACGGGTTCCTTGTAGATTCTTGTCTAGAATGATTTCTATTTTTTTAAAAATTATTGTTCGACAATTCAATTATACAAATAATTGTTCCGATTAATTTTATCATTGTCATGTTATTTTGACATATATTTTACATTAGTTATACAATTTTCTTATAATATTTAAAATTGTAAAAATTTAATAAAAAACTGAAAAAAATAATTAAATGATGTTGAGACACAGATCTGCACACTTTCCCAGGCCAAAAAATTGGGCGGCTATTTCGGGTTCAAAACCCTTTTCTATTCGGGTCAAACCCGACGCAGTGCATCAGTTTTAATCTCGTCCGTAGATCTAAATGAGTGGGTGAATCTCGGTCGTTCTTTACTTAAATATATAAACCAAAATATAGACTACTTACATCATTTTCACACCAATCTCTCTGCAGTCTCTCTTCATTTCTCTCGAACCCTCTCGCCACCGACCCTCAACCCTACCCTTTTCCAGCTTCGTTCTTCTTCATTTCTCACCGGAAAATCTTTCAAAACACTCAAATACTACTATTTCATGGATTTTCTCTTTGATTTTGAGTTACATTCGGGCTGTTGCCGGGTTTGATAAATCAAATCTCGATTTCGTCTCAAATTGTCAACATCGATCAATTAATGTTGAGACTACGAGCGAAATCTACATTGTTTTTAAAGCCTAAATCATTTTTAAAACTCTCGATTTTATTCAAAAATCTCGAAATCGATTCGATTTCTTTTTTGATTTAAAAACCCTAGTTTCAAATTTGTTTGTTTTGATGATAAATCGGTTCAATTAAACTTGAAATGCTTTGGTTGATTGATTCGAAGTCAATTTTGTCAAAACCCCCAAATTTATTTTGAAACCCTAGTTTTATCTCTATGAGTTTTGATTCGATTTCACTGTCGTTTGAGTGTTCATTACAGGAGAATGATAAAGCAGGGTCTGTTGTGGTTATTTGAAGATCATTCGCGATTGACAGTCGCCGACTTCAATGTGGATTCTCGGCGCGTGGTTCAAATATGAGGTGCTCCTAGCTCCAATCTATGGGTTTTGGTAAGTCTCAAGAAGTTTCGAGGCCTCGAGCAGAGGTTCAAGGATGTGTGTGGCTTAATTTTGGAAAAAGATATGTAATGCTGCGATTTTTATGTATTATATTCTCTGTATATTACGTTCTCTCTGTATGAGTATTCTGGTGAAGATGGTTTTGATTATTATTGTTCTACTTGATGACATTGATGTGATTTGTCTTGCTATTAAGTTTAAGTTATGGTTTGGTACTTATGCCGCTGAGGCCATTTTACTTGGGTTCCAGCACTATCTTGTGATGCTTGGCACTACAGTTCTCATTCTTACTACTCTGGTTCCACAAATGGGAGGAGGAAATGTAATGCTTAACTTGCATTTTTGTCTTCGGTATTCGGGATTACCAGATAATGCTTTAATGGAGCTTGTAATGTATTGGTATTGTTTAGAATTTTAGCTGGTTTTCGCTATCGAAACTGGCTTTGATAGTTTAATGGCTTTACTTTCAGGAAGAGAAGGCAAAGATGATCCAAACACTACTTTTTGTGGCTGGGGTGAATACCTATATACAGACGTTGTTCGGCTCTAGATTACCTGCTGTAATTGGAGCCTCGTATACATTTGTGCCGACAACTCTATCAATTATCTTGGCTGGAAGATACAGAGACCTTGTAGATCCTGTGGAGGTACATTATTGAACCCTTCTTTCCTTGTTTTTTCAAATGCAACCCCATAAGTCTGTTGTTCTGATTATTTCTTTATGCAGAAATTTGAGAAGATAATGCTGGGGACACAGGGAGCTCTTATTGTTGCGTCTACCCTTCAAATTGTTCTTGGTTTTAGTGGGCTTTGGCGTAATGTGATGAGCTTTACGTAGTACTTTTATATATGAAATCTTAACAGTGGATTCTTATATTATAGACCTTAATTATTACAGATGAATATAATTACATTTTGATTGCAATTTCAAATTGTACAGAGATGTACTAGGTGTTGCACATGATCTGATTCTGAGTTTCAACTTCTTTTTGTATTCAGATTATGTGGTTAATGTTAGAGATGCACTAGGGAGATGGAGAAAGAGGGTAGGAGATATATGTTTCTAGTGCGAAGCATGCATTTTGTAGTGATAATCCCCTTTCTTATAAAGCCAATAACAAGACTGAATGGAGCTACTACAAGGTATGATTAAATCTTGATCTGTTTCTATCCTTTGAACTTTTTATTAATACAACTTATTCTGGACCATGCTGTACACTATTTAAGCACCTCTTAATGGAAATTTTCTTTTCAAGTTTTTAGTTTTTTCAGTAACATGACAATATATCATGGCAAAGCACTAGTATCATGGGGAAAACTAATTTTCTACTGATTAGTCTTGCATGTTTTTAATTTTTTGTTGTCAAATGGTGAATCTTGTTATTCTTATTCTGTTCATTTTTATTTTCTAGGCTAAAGTTCCATTTAGCTTCCATGCATCAATATCGCCTTGGGGTATGTTTTTAAAAGGTTTTCATTTGAAGATGTACCACGGTTTCCAGTGATCAAGAGAAAAACGGTACTACAGTCATTCAAGGCACTCAAGGCGCAACTTTTTAGTGACTTATTTCTTTGGTATCTTTCTTCGTTTGAAGAAAGATTTGATGTACTTTTGGTATTTTAAATTTAGAATTGGGCGTATATATTTTAGTATTTTACGTATGTTTAAAACTTGTTGGATTCCTGATATGGCTGTTTTTGTTGGATGCCGCTTAGGGCAGGTATATTGTAAAAATATACCAATTATGGCCAAATTTTTATGTTTTCTAGTGTTGCATATTCCATAGTATGATGTTGCATATTGCTTTTCACTGTGTTATATTTGATTATAATACTGTTGCAATTTAAAAAATGGTGTTGCATAATATGGTATATAATGTTGCAATTGAATGAAAATAGTGTTGCATATGCATCAAAATGGTGTTGCATAAACAATGTGGGCCCCACACATGACGTGGCAAAAAGGGTCCCACTGCTGACATGGCATTGTGGGCCCCCACATACTGACATGGCAGGATGGGACCCAGCAGATGTGGCGTGTTGATGTGGCATGCTGATGTGGCTCTAGGGAACCCTGTTACTGACATGGCATCTGATGTGTCAGTTGCCACGTAGGACCAAGTGTACTATCCTGTCAGGTCTATTGCAACACTTTCTGTTGTTGCCAATAGGTGATTTATTGTTGCAAAATCCACCTGATGCAATACTTTCAAGTGTTGCACAAAATGTTGCATTAGGTGTCTACGGCCACTTCCACATTGGCAACCCCCCTTAGTGTTGCCTATTACCTTATGCAACACCATTTGGGCCTTATGCAACTGTATAGTAGGGGTTGCCTATGTGCACTTATGGCGTAGTGAAAACCCACTTGCACTCTATAGGTTTTACCCATTCAGGTGGATCAACTAAAGTCCATACTTTATTTTGATACATGGATTCCATTTCGGATTTCATGGCCTCTAGCCATCTCTCGGAGTCTGGACTGTTCATAGCTTCTTAGTAGGTAAAAGGCTCATCATTATCTATGAGCATTACATCATCATCTAGAGTCAAGAGAAATCCGTAATATCTTTCTGGCTCATGACGATCCCTACTAGATCTACGAACAACCTGTGTTTTTGGAGCAGGAACATCTTGATGTACTTCCTGCCCACTTTCCAACTCTGGTTCAATGTTATTTTGTAAGACTCGACCTTCATCCAGATCTATAGTCCTCCCACTAATTTTATTTTGAAAGTAACTCTCTTTTAAGAAATACAGCGATTCGAGCAACAAACACTTTGTTCTCAGTAGGATTATAGATACTATACCCTTTAGTTTCTTCAGGATTTCCCACAAAGTAACATTTATCCAATTTGTTCCTAGTTTGGTAGACACCAAGTGTTTCACAAACGCTTACCATCCCCATACTTTCATAAATGACATGTTGTGATATTTCTCGGTCCATATCTCATATAGAGTCTTTTGAACTGATTTCGTTGGAACTCGGATTAGTGTATATGCAGAATTTTTTGAGCATAACCCCAGAAACTTATTGGAAGATCTGCTAGACTCATCATCGAACGCATCATGTCCAACAAGGTACGAATTCTCCTCTCAGAAATTCCATTCCACTGAGGCGTTCCAGGAGGAGTAAGTTGTGATACGATACCACACTCCTTTAAGAAACTTTTTAAACTCGAGGCTTATGTATTCTCCTCCACGATCTGATCGTAGAACTTTTATACTTTCCCATGTTTGCTTTCCCACTTCGGCCTTGTATTCTTTGAAATTTTCAAAAGAATCAGATTTGTTCTTCAAAAGATACACATATTCACATCTACTGAAATCGTCAGTAAATATAATGCAGTAGTAAAATCAACCTCTTGCCATCTTATTCTGGACCACATACATCACTATATATAAGTCCTAATCATTCGGTGGCCCTTTCACCTTTTCCGGTAAAAGGAGCTTTAGCCATTTCTCCAATGAGACAAGATTTGCAATCTTCGTATGATTCAAAATCAAACTTATCCAAGTAATCATCTTGATGTAATTTGGAAATGCATTTCTCATTTATGTGACCGAAATGACAATGCCAAAGGTATGTTTGATTTGAGTCTTACATCTTAATATATTTCTTATCATTATTTATGTTATAGACATGAGTATCTAAATAAAGAGCATACAAACCATTAAAAAAATGTGCAACCCCATAGGTAACATTATTCAATGAAAAGGAACAACTATTATTCTGAATCAAAAATGAAAAACCTTTATTGTACAAAAAAGAAACCGAAATAATGTTCTGCAAATCACAGGAACGTAAAAACAGTTATCTAGTTGTAAAACAAGCCCAGTGGCAATGATAAATGATAAGTCCCTACACCTAAAGCAACAAACTTTGCTCCATTTCTAACTCGTAGGTCGACTTATCCCTTCGCCAATGTCCTACTTCCCTGCAGTTCCTGCATATTTATACAAATGTAATATAATCCCTTTAGCCTTATATTATAGATCAAACTCGAGGGATGCATTGTGTCATCCTTTGTTAACTTTTAATCCTTCTTTCATTGATCAATGAGTAAACTATTAAACAAATTAGTATTTGAGCACGTACATGCATTTTATAGTCTTACTCAATCAATTAGGCCAATAATATCACTCCTTTCATATAAGAGGGCTAAATCCCGTATAGATCATTCATATTTCTCATACGATTCATAATATACCCAATGTCTACTTTTATTATTACTCGGTCAAGGATAACTTTCAAATGTATCAAAGTATATTAATTATCGTATAGAAATATAATAATTTCAGGTCTAAGGACCAATACATCATTATCACCGTGAGATTAACTTATGACACTTTAAACATTTAGTATCTCACAACGGGTCAATCCAGCACCATGTATCTAATACATGTGCCTGTGTTTTGACTTTAGTATCACCATACCTATGATCAATAAGAAGTGATCATCAGTCAACAAACACACTAGTCTCAACGTATTTATTATCGTCCCTTAACAATAATATTTGACTAGGGACCTTTAGGAATATCAATACTATTCTCATAATCTGATTTCTATGTCACGTAGTTAGAGATATAGATTTACATATTATATTCCAAGGACATTTATTAATCTAACATTTTATCCCAGAAAATAAAGATATAATTAATTAATAACGAATAATCCATAGAATCATAACTAATAATCCAATTGTCTAATACATAAACATAATAATGTTGTGTCTCGGGCACACACACTAACAGTCTCCTACTTACACTAAAGTCAATCACCCATGTATCTAATACCCATGGAACTAGTATGACCTTCGTGATTTTGCTGCGACAAAGCCTTAGTCAATGGGTCTGTAACATTATCATCAGTATGCACTTTACATATATGTATATCTCGTCTTTCATTAATCTGTCGAAGAAGGTGATATCTCCTAAGTATATGTTTTTTCCGGGAATGGGACCTTGGTTCTTTAACCTCCGCGATGGCTCCATTATTATCACAACAAAGATCAAATGGATCTGTGATCGATGGAACCACAAAAAGTCCCGTTATGAATTTCTGTATCCAAACAGCCTCCTTGACTGCTTCCCGTTATGAACCAGCACCTCCATTAAGGCAAAACATAATACTTGATTGAGATAATGAATCTTCTCTATCTGTCTGGAAGCTGGCGTCAATGTAACCCTTTACAACTAGCTTCTCATCTTCTCCATTAACAAAGAATGAATCTTTAGTCCTCTTTAAGTACTTCAGAATATTCTTGACGGTTGTCCAGTGACCCTCACCTGGATTAGGCTGGTATCTTCTCGTCATGCTCAAGGCATACGATATATCTGGATGAGTACATATCATCTCCTATATTATAGATCCAATTGTCGAAACATATGGAACTTTGCTCATACGGCCCTTATCATCTAATGATTTGCGGTAATTGTCTTTTGAGATCAATATCCCATGAGACATTGGGACATATCCTCTTTTTTTCTTCTTGCATCCTAAACAATGCAATACTTTGTCAATGTATGTACTCTGACTTGGGACGATTAATTTCCTTGATCTATCTCTATAGATCTTGATCCCTAATATATAGGTAGCATCGCCTAAGTCCTCCATCAAGAAACTATTTCCCAACCAAGTCTTAACAGCCTGTAGAGAAGGTATGTCATTCCCTATTAGTAATATTTGATTTACATATAGTATTTGGAATGCCACATGGCTCCCACTAACCTTCATGTAAACACATGGTTCATCTTCGTTTTGAATGAAGCCAAATTCTTTGACTGTTTCATCAAAACAACGATTCCATCTCCTAGAGGCTTGCTTCAATCCATAAATAGATCGAAGCAACTTATAGACCATTTTAGCAAACTTGGGATCGACAAAACCTTCAGGTTGTATCATGTATAAATCCTCTTCAAGGCTCCCATTTAATAAAGAGGTTTTGACATCCATTTGCCAAATCCCATAGCCGTAGTAAGCAGCTATTGCTAGCAAAATCCTGATGGACTTCACCATAGCAACTGGTGAAAAAGTCTCATCATAGTCTATACCATGAATTTGTTTGAAACCTTTTGCCACTAGTCGCGCTTTATAGGTCTGTGCTTTACCATCCATGTCAATTTTCTTCTTGAAAACCCACTTGCACCCTATAGGTTTTACCCCTTCAGGTGGATCACCTAAAGTCCATACTTTATTTTGATATATGGATTCCATTTCGGATTTCATGGCCTCTACCAATTTCTCGGAGACTGGACTGTTCATAGCTTCTTGGTAGGTAAGAGGCTCATCATTATCTATGAGCATTACATCATCATCTTGAGTCACGAGAAATCCTTAATATCTCTCTGGCTCATGACGAGCCCTACTAGATCTATGAAAAAGATGTATTTCTGGAGCAGGAACATCTTGATGTACTTCCTGCCCACTTTCCAACTCTGGTTCAATGTTATTTTGTACAACTCGACCTTCATCGAGATCTATAGTCCTCCCACTAATTTAATTGGAAAGTAACTCTCTTTCAAGAAATACAGCAGTTCGAGCAATAAACACTTTGTTCTCGGTAGGATAATAGAAACTATAACCCTTAGTTTCTTCAGGATATCCCGTAAAATAACATTTATCCAATTTTGGTCCTAGATTGTCAGGCACCAAGCATTTCATAAATGCTTCGCATCCCCATACTTTCATAAACAAAACTCTGTGCATTTCTCGGTCCATATCTCATATGGAGTCTTTTGAACTGATTTAGTTGGAACTCGGTGTAGTGTATATGCAGCCATTTCTAGAGCATAACCCCAGAAACCTATTGGAAGATCTCCTAGACTCATCATCGATCGCACCATATCCAACAAGATACGAATTCTCCTCTCAGAAACTCCATTCCATTGAGGCGTTCCAGGAGGAGTAAGCTGTGATACGATACCACACTCCTTTAAGAAACCTTTAAACTCGAGGCTTAAGTATTCTCCTCCATGATCTGATCATAGAACTTTTATACCTTTCCCTGTTTGTTGTTCCACTCCGGCCTTGTATTCTTTGAACTTTTCAAAAGAATCGGATTTTCTTCAAAAGATACACATATCCACATCTACTGAAATTTTAAGTAAATATAATGAAGTAGTAAAAGCCACCTCTTGCCATCGTACGCATTGGACCATATACATCACTATATATAAGTCCTAATCATTCAGTGGCCCTTTCACCTTGTCCGGTAAAAGGAGCTTTAGCCATTTTTCTAATGAGACAAGATTTGCATTATGCGTATGATTCAAAATCAAATTTATCCAAGTAACCATCTTGATGTAATTTGGAAATATGCTTCTCATTTATGTGACTGAATCGATAATGCCAAAGTTATATTTGATTTGAGTCTTTCATCTTAATATATTTATTATCATTATTTATATTATAGACAGGAGTGTCTAAATCAAGAACATATAAACCATTAAACAAACGTGAAACCCCACAGGTAACATTATTCAATAAAAAGGAACAATTATTGTTCTGAATCAAAAATGAAAAACCTTTCTTGTACAAACAAGAAACCGAAATAATGTTCTGCAAATCGCAGGAACGTAAAAACTGTTATCTAGTTCTAAAACAAGCCCAGTGGGCAACGATAAATGATAAGTCCCTACACCTAAAGCAGCAAACTTTGCTCAATTTCTAACTTGTAGGTTGACTTCTCCCTTCGCCAATGTCCTACTTCCCTGCAGTTCCAGCACATTTATACAATTGTGAGAACCACATCCAGTATCTAATACCCAAGATGTAGAAGTAGACAAATTGACTTCTATAACATAAATACCTGAATCAAAAGCAGCAACAACAGCCTTCTTCTTCTTCAGATCCTCCAAATAAGCATGATAGTTCATCTTCCAATGACATGGTTTCTTGCAATAGTGACAATCACCAACCTTTGGAACACCACCTTTAGGCTTCAAATCCTTGGTCGGATCTGGTTTCGTATTGGCAATAGATTTAGATCCCATCTTCGTCTTGCCTTTCCATTTACCATTTCCTTTGGCCTTCCCCTTATTCACCATCAACATGGTAGCAAGGGACGCTTTCTGAACGTTGGTCTCGGTAGTTTTCAACATAGCCAATAATTCGGTAGGGTTCTTATATATCTCATTCATATTGTAATTTATAACAAATTGAGAATAGCAGTTGTTTAAAGATTACAGAATTAGATCAATCTGGTGCTCCGTAGCAATCAGGGCACCCAATTTGGAAAGGTACTCAATATACCCTATCATCCTTAAAACATGCGGTCCAACCAAATCACGTTCTCCCTGATTACATGCGTGCAACGATTTGAAAGTACCAAAACTCTCCTGATGAGCCTTTCCTTCAAACATACGTTTAAGATGCTCAATCATATCATAAGAATCAATATGCTCATGTTGTTTCTGAAGTTCAGCACTCATGGTCGCTAACATGAGACATTGAACATTCGTGTCATCATCGATATGTTTCTGATAAACATTATGCTGAGCACGGGATGCTCCTTCAGGGAGAGGTTCAGGGCGAGGAATATCTATTACATAGAGCTTGCAATCTTGTTTGAGGACAATCCTCAAGTTCCTCTTCTAGTCAAGGAAGTTTGTTCCTATCAGCTTGTCCTTCTCAAGGACTGATCGCACAGAGAAGTTGTTTGAATTGTTTGCCATTTGATATCTACAATGTTTAAAATGCATAAGATAAATTATTCTACAGATGATTATTAAATTATGTTCAAGTGATTATTCATATATATTCAAAATATATATCTCCCACTATTTTTATCAAATTAATAGCCCTAACTATTAATTCAAAGAGAATATCTTTTATATACTTTCTAGTGAGCCAAGATCCATATTTCATCGTATATTAGGTCAACTTTGTCTTTTCTCCCAAAATTATATTATTTATGTAGACAACATTTGTCAATTATATGAATTATATAACTCTTGAATAGTTTAGTGGAACAACATTTATTCATATTTATCCAATGAATCTCACTAAACTCTATGCCTATAAGTTCACAATCCTATTGTGGTAACTTAGTTAAGTCTAACTAAAAAGTCTAAAAAGTATAATATACTTCAACACACCGTCCCACGATAGATGGTAGTACTTCGCTCTGGAGAACCCACTCCTAATCATTCTAGGGGTTAACGTGTTGGACATATTGGAAGACATCTGAACAACTTAATATAAACATTAGGGTTTTTTTAATATTAAAATGATCATGACCCCATCATAAATAGATTCCCAGTTTTTCCTTGAATAAAATACTTCAAATCAATACTCGTCAATGGTTTGATTTCCAGGTAGTGAGGGAGTCACATCGGTCTCGCTTAAAACCCACAACGTTACAAGTTCAATGAACCCGTTTTTGACAAAATCGCCCCATTTCAAAAATAAAGAAGGTTTGTATTTCATTCCGTATTTCATAAACACGAGAATCTCATATTTGTTTGTAAATTTTAAAATCTCGAGTCGTTACAGATTTTATATTCTTTAGTAGGCATGGCATGGGTGACGTATCTAATTAATACATTCATGCATGATTAATCTAATTAAAGCATGCATCATTAACTATCCTATACATACATTCATACATCAATATATAAAGTGTGGTATGTAAACGTGCTTGGTTATGGCCTTTATCCTATGTGACCCTTTCAAACTAATGAAAGGATCAAGGTCAATATATGGTGAAAAATATAAATACAATTATAAGTCTTCATTCTTCTTATCTCGATTCTTGCTTCTCCTCTTGGATCACACCTTCTAGAAGTACTAACATTAAAACAACCTATACTAATGTACTTACATAAGAAAACTCGAGTTACATTCGAGGTTAAACAGTTACAAGAATAATGAAAATGACATGCAAGTCGTATTTATAAAACCAAAACCATAAACTTTAATCTAAAGGTGTTAAGGCATTAACCAGCACCATGCTCAGGTAAACAAATAAAGACCTTGAAAAAAAAATTAGGGTTTATAACCCGTATGAATATTTTCAACTGAAAAATTAGGGTTTTTTGATCTAGGGGTTATTAGGTTGATTTGTTGATACCAACATATAGAGCTTGAAAGGAGAAATCGATTGGTGGTGGTCTCATGAACAGACGATACCGGAATCGAGTTGGCCGGAGAAAAGAAGAACTCGCCGTCCGTCGAGTTTTCTTCGAGTTTTTCCGTCCAACTCAGAGCTTATCTGTTTGATTGAGTTATATGGTTAGATTCCTTGTGTTTTGTAGAGTATATCTGGAGGTGATGGTGGTGTGATTGTGTTAGGTATTCAAGCAATAAAATGCAATGGAAAAACAATTTTTTTTGAATCCTGTTAGAAATATGTTGTGCACTTTATAACGACTCGTGTATTTTTGAATTATTTACTTATGTAATTATGGAAATTATTAAATAAATAAAATATGTGTATTGGTTTTGACCGTTATGTATTGTTTGATTTTTGATTTGTGATTTACAATATACCGGGTTGTTCGTGTGATTAATTATGGAGTCGTATTGGATTGTTATCATTTTTAAAAGTGGATTTGGTGCAAATTTATTTGCGTAAATACTTGGAATATCTCTAAAATTGTTTTTATGATTTTATAATTACAATAATTATTTTTAGGATTTTATAAAATTGAGAAATCAATATTTTATTAATTATTTATCTTTAAATGATTTTCTGATTGCTTTTATTTGTAAAATCCATATTTAATTCTAAAATTCTTCAAAAATTATGAAACTCATATTTATTTAAGTTTGGAATATTCCGAGAATTTTAAAATTATTTTGGAAATTTTCGGGATTAATTTCACGCGCTCGTTGTTTCGTTTCATTGATAAAAGCGGGTATAAATTGTGTTTCAGAAATTATCTTAAAATTTCAAAATATATGTCTTTAAAACTTCGGGATATTTGTAATATTTTAAAACTATTCTCGTAATTTTCTAAATTTGTTTTAAGTGCAACTGGGTTCGATTATTCGCGAATTTCTGGAAAAACAGAGATAACAGGACACGTGTAGGCATTTCCTTCCTTATTGTGATACGTGGCAGTAGTTAATAGTGTTGCTGTAGTATAAAATAATAATAATAATAATAATACAAAACAAAGGGGATATACCCCCCCTGTTCTGTCTTCTCTCCGGCGTGCCTTGTGTCTCTCTCCCGTAATCTCTCGATCTTGCCTCTCCCACTCGATTCTCCTCTTCTTCTTTTTCCGATTTCTTCCTCTTACAGCTGCCGGTGGCTGGCCTCTTTTCGGCTGCTGCTCGGTGTTAACCTCGAATTGGTATCCTGTTCCGTTTATGTATGTATATACCTAAGTATATATATATGTATATTTGCATATGCATAGCAGTTGTGTGCGTTTTGCTGTGTTTTGCTTTTGTCCCCTAATTTCTTTCCGGCCACCGCCGTGTGTTTTTCGGCGTGGTGGCCGGTGCGCATGTGTTCATATGGATGCTGTGTATGTACTGTGGTTTCTGATAATTTAATTTGGTTTTACTTGTTTTCTGCAGGAATAAATTTGATTAGTATTCGTGATGTAATCTTTGTGTAGAAAGTTATTTAATTATTTATCGGCGAAATTCGTGTGGAAACCCGTAATTATTCGGGCCCCGACGAATTTTACCTCCGTCCGCGATGAATTTCGACGAGCGTACGGTGGATGATGATATATATATCTGAGTCCTATTATTTTGAAAATAAATAAATGAAAATAAAATACGAGTAATAATTAATAATTGTGATTGAGTTGGAATTTGAAAATGTGTGGATTTTGATTGATATTGTTGGTTTGAAGCAGTGATTGGATAATTGTTGCGATTGTTGTGTTTGAGATTTGACGTCGATTGATGTTTCGACGGGTAGTCCGATAAACAAAGGAGACGCTACCCAATTTCCGGGAAACTGAATTATGTAAATACGGGAACGTATCCAATGATTATCGGGACGTCGAGTGACTATATGAATATGTGTATATTTTATATACAAAATTTGGTTGTACGATGTAATGAAATATTTTGCCATAACAATAACCCTGATTTCATAAAATAAAGAGTATATATATATTTTCCGAAAACGAATACCGAACTGATCTTCGAGATTGTGAACCCTATTTGTTTCGTGTGTTATTATAATATTCATAATTACGAGTAGGGTTTAAATATCGTTGGGTAAGAATTGCATTACGCTTTTATACCAATGCTTTACCGCTGTTGATTATGATCTTGCTTATTGAATTACATTGTTTATTACACTAAATTATTTTAGAATTGGATAGTTTTCTTTATATGGACCAGATTCGTGGTCAGGCCAGATTCGTGGTCGAATTAGGCCAATGTGTGCCTTGGATCCAGTTCGTAGAGCAGAGCTGTGTGCTTCGCTCGGGGTTAGTGCGTGACTGATCAGCAGCCTAACCTTGGTTTTTAAAATTTAAAATGAATATCCAATTCTAATGACTAGTTAAAAAGAAACTTGATTCCTCTGAATCATTTCATTTGATTATTGCTTAACCCCATTTATCCCTATTAAGACTTGCTGAGCTAGTTAGCTCACACTTGCGATTCTTATATATATATTTTACAGTTGAAAAGAATATGGATGATAGTGAAGTTCCTCAGTCCAAAGTGCGGGCTAAGGTTCCAGTTGAGTTGGATCGTGCTAGCAGAAGCTTCATGCGATAGATAGATAGTCAGATTGTAAGAATGATTTTATTATCAGTTGTAAGTTAAATTAGTTGGGATTTGGTATGTTGTATTAAAGGTTAAGATTGTGGTTTGTTTTCATACTTTAACCCATTACGATCCGTGGTTATGTGAAACAGGGTCATTGTAAATAATATTTCCTATACAGGTTTATACATTGTGTATGTGTTGTGGACCCCAAACTTCTGACCCGGGTTTGGAGGGCGTCACAGGTTGGTATCAGAGCTACAGGTTATAAGTCACTGAAACAAGCCTAGATTATCGGGATTGGGTAGAGGGTTACGATTAGGAATAGGGAATATAAAGATAGGACGTTGTGAGGTTGAGTGCGACTGTATTGTTGGTCTCTGGCACGGTTCGTGTTGTGATTCGGGATTCTTAGCTTGCGATGTGATTTCCAGACAACGGCAATGGAAGATCCTGATTTCCCGGTATCATCTGATCATTTGGAGCGTTCCATTCGAGGATCGTCATCTTCTCCCAAATTTGAATTGCACCTTGTTCTTCCGTCAATATTAATAGTATTACCTTCTGTTGTAATAGTTATACCTCTTCAAGCTATTCTACGCTATTCCACCACCTCTTAATATGAGACTACCTATTTAAGAACCTCCATCTGTGTATTCTTGTTTTACTAGACATTCGGTTGTGAGTGTATCTCTTCAGTTTACCCTACACCCGGTTCTATACCCTCAGTTTAAAACTTGTCCTATGAAGCAATTGTACGTATGAGGATGGATGTGGGAGTCGCAGTAAATGGTGAGTATTGAGATACAAATAAAGGTGAGAAGAAGTTTAGAAAGAAGATTCAAGTGTTTCGGAGGATAGCTGTTACCTGGTTATAAGAAGCTATTAGTTATTAAGCCACCCGTGACTAGCTTGTGGAATGGAGTAAATAAGTATTGAAAAGAGAGTTATAGGAGATTATGGTTCTGGAGCTTTCTTGAAGATAATTAATGGTGTTATGATAATATGATATATTTATAGTAACAAGGTGATATGGCATTAGCCGACTTGTTGAATATTGGATAGTCTGTTCCACTTAACGATTGCAAAGTTGATAACAGGAGTATTACCAGTATTGAAGCCTTGATGTGAAGCTACGAATAAGATAATATGCAACGACAATTGAAGTTTCGTCGATTAAGAAAGGCAAATGGACACGATGAAGGAGAAAGATAGATTGAAGTGAACGAACCTTTATATGATTGTTTTTTTAATTTGGTACCTTGTGATAGTTAGGAAGGGCAACAACCAACTCATATAGTAAGGACAACCATATTTTTGATTTTCAAATTTTTTTAAACAAGTTTTCGAAAAAGATTTTCCCTTACAAAATTTCTAAAAGCCTTTTTGAATAAAATAAGTTTTAAACCTTGGTTGTCAAGTTACTACTTGAGTTTCTTGTTTGCTAAAAGACCCGGATTACCTGGAAGGATGTTTGTATCAGACTTAGTATTGTTAATTTAGAGGATAAAGTAACCCGTGATTATGAAGGAGTTGATTATTCCTAACAATAAGATGCCCATATTGTTCGATAAAATTTACAACAGAATCAGCGTACGGAGTAACTATACATTCAATTACTAGGACTATCAGAGTTCGAAGAATTCATGATTTAATAGAAGCCGGAGCATGACCGAAGAAGATTGGGAAGATTTCCAGATCTTCCAAAAGAAGAATATAATTAACAAAAGGATCGTTATGTTGAATGATTCGCGGTTATTCTAAATTAAAAAGAGGAAACTCGAAGTTATCTGGTAGGAACGCCATTATGATCGAATTGTTAAAGTATTATATGTGTAGGTGCGATGTTAAAGACGCAAGACTTAACAAGTAAGAATCTATCATAATGCTTAATGTGCGAAGGTATTTTATCGTACCCTCTAAAGTTGTTATATGACACAATTGGGTTATGATCGAACAAACTCGAAAGATGAACACAAGTGGAATGTGGATGGTGACCAATGGTATCATTCTTGTCCTCAATATTACAGCGTATAGTCCTATTTAATTCCTAAAAATGTATGAACTTCTTTTCTTAATAAACTCCTTATGATGATATCAAAAAGGAGGATATTGCATTCCTTTCAAATTTAATTGTTTCCCCCAAGTTTTGCTTTCTGATTGGGACAAACAGTGTTATGATGAGACGCTTTGTCGGGATGACGAAGAGTCGCATGGGACACCACCTAATCATGTGTTGTATGCCATATGGTATGAAAGACTGGTCATCTTAAGTATCAATGTGGTTGTCTCATTCATATTCAAATCCTTACTTCTTCTTTCTTTTTAACTTGAATTTTTGTTGAATTGTGAATCCTTCTAGTTGTTTCGTTGTACTGTCGTTCTTTGCAAGAGTTTTTCAAATAAAAATCAACGTATGCTGAACCAAGCGGGCAAAGTTCCATCTACCTCTCAGGCATGGAAAGGAAACAAGGGCATATGGCGAGGACTGTAAATCACTAGTCCCAATCAAGGATGCACTAAGAGTTAAGGGAATCTACTCCAATAAGGAATCCGTCGCCGAGAACAAGAATCTGCGATTTTCCTGTAAAATATGTTATTTAAACTATAAATGTGATGACATGAATGATTATTGTGGATACCTTATGCGTAAAAGTATTGAAAGATGTGAGAGCAACTTGATTAGTTATCTCTCAAGGTTTCGTTGATAAGATGAATTACCCTGTTGAATTGATAAGATTATGATCAAAGGACTAGCAAGTCAAGAATGTATAATTGTTGAATAAGTAAGTACCAATGGTGGAATTGAGATTTCTAGCAATAAGTTGTGAAGAATTGATATCATTTGAGATAAGAGGATTTGACATTATTCTAAGGAATGGATTAACTATTTAAGCGGGATGCCCAGACAAATCGTTGTGATAAAAAGATAGTCCTGAAGACGTCAAATGAGAGTATGATAAGGTATAAAGGAAGAAGGAGAGTAAATAATTTGTTAACGATGATTACGGTGATCAAGATGTGAGCATTATGGTAATTATGAGATAAATAAAAGTCAATAGCAAACAAAATTTGAAGATTTTATAGCAATTAAGGAGTTTCAAGATATGTTTCCCGATGAGTTATCGATATTTCCTCCAGATAGAGAAATGAAGTTCGTGATTGACTTAACACCTGAGACGAAGCCAGTGACCAAGGCCTTACATAAAATGGCACCAGTTAAAATAAGGGAGTTAGCAAAGCAGATGTAAGAGATGCTAGAAGAAGAAGCGATTAAACCCAGTGTATCCAATAAGGTGCACCGGTATTATTTTGTTAATGAGAAAGATGCAAGTATGAGGTTATGTGTCAACCAGCAAGAGCTCAACAAGTTACTATCAAGAGTAAGTATTTGGTACCTCGAACCAATGATTTGTTTGATTAAACAATGTACTTTTATAAGATTGATTTAAGACTTGGTATTTCACCAATTGAAGATTAAACCTAAGGATATATCAAAGATAATTTTCAGAACTAAGTACTGTTCTCGTATTGTCATTTAGATTAACTAATATACCCGTAATATTTGAACTCGATGGACAAAATCTTTAAGGAATATCTGGATGAGTTGTATTTGTGTTACTTAAAGTCAACGGAGGACCATACAAAGCGTTTAATGACAACTGGGAGTTAAAAAAGAAAGAAGTTGTATGTAAAGTTTACAAGGTGAAAGTTTTGATGGTAAAAAGCACAGGTAATCGGTGAGGAGGAGACCAAAGGAGATCCAGTAGAAATCAAAGTTACTATGAATAAAGAAAGGCCAAAGAGCACTAATAAAAGTAAGGAGTTTTACCATGGACCAGTTATTATTGAAAATTTGTGCAAGATTTTTTGAAAGTTGTAATACCTTTGATGAAGCTAACCAGGAAAAGCAAGAAGTTTATATGAAATGGAGAAGGGTAAAGAAAGTTTTGCGGAGTTAAAGGAGAGAATGATTACAGCACTTGCTTTATCACTTTGAAAGTATCAAGGAGATTTGGTAGTTTATAGTGATGCTTCTCATAAGAGAGTAGGATGTGTGTTGATGCAGCACAATGAAGTTATTGTATATGCACCCAGACAACCGAAACCTTATGAGCAAAAGTATCCTACTCATAATTGGGACTGTAAGTCATATGTCATAGACCTATTTGTATATTCGAGGATTCAACTCAACTCAAATAAGAATGTAATAAGTAAATAGTGGATCTACCGTCAGAGAGATCTCGCAAAGTAATATCTGTCAAAGGATTCAGAAACAAGGTTCATCTACAGACTTGAGGAGTTAATTCACTGGAAGAAGTTCAAGAAGTTGATCATGCCTCAGTGATATAAATCAAGATCGTGGATTTAATCAAGTGACAGAGATCTCGTCAGGGTATCAATTAATTACAAGGATTTAATCTGAAGAAAATCAAAGTGTCAGAGTCAAGACATGAAGAAACGTCACGGAAGTTAGTCACTCATGAACCAGACAGTACATCGAGTGTCAACGTTGAAGTGGTGGAATTGATTCATAATTTTCAGTGATTTTCAGAAGATTTACAGAAGAATGGTTGCTGCTCAAGACTAGAATTAATTCTCTATTAATTAATTAAGTCATCTAATTTAATTAAGAAAATAAATTATATCTGCGAAGAATAATTTATTTATTAATTGAATTAATTGATTAATTAATTCTGAATTAATTCTAGGAATTTTAGGAATTTTCAGAAGCTTAATTGGATTAAATTCAAGCATTAAATCAGCAAGACAATTGAAAATGAACTAGCATGACAATCAGGATTGTCATACCGATTGTCATGCTAGGCCATTTTACATTGTCATACCGAAAGTTACATCAGGAGGGTGATTGTCTTGCTAGTTCATTCTGATTGTCTTGCTAGTTCATTCTGATTGTCTTGCTAGTTCATTCAATTGTCCTACCGAAAGTCATACAAGCTTAAAGGATTGTCATTCCAATTCAATTAACTCAGCTGTTGATAAATAGAAGCAGAAGTCATTTTAACAAAAAAAAAGAGAAGACAAGAACAAAGAGCAGCCGCCTCTGAAAAATATTATTCTTCATCTGCTTTATTCAAGATCATAATTTCTAGATTGTAATGTTAAATCTAATCCACTAGAAATCTTTATCTTGTTCTTGTGTATCAATCTAGCGGATTAAAATCCCTAGAACTTAATCTCAAATCGCGTTTAGCATTTGATTCTAATTATTGCAAAAATAGAAAAAGTTCATGTCGAATTTATTCTAGATTTGTGATAATTGATTTGAGATTAATACCTTGTAATCGATACAGTTGTTGTAACACATTTCAAGTTTAATAATATTTTTATTTAACTTGAATTTTGTTTCACATTTTTTATTCCGCATTTTATTCGATTATTTGGTAACGTTTGTATTCAACCCCCCTTCTACAAACACATTGGGACCCAACAATTGGTATCAGAGCCTTCTGATTAACGAACAAATCAAGATCCTAGACTTTTGTGATTTTTCAACTCCTTGAATTTTTATTTGTTCAAAAATTCATAATGACTTCACATAAAGTTGGAACCGTTAAAATTCCACAATTTGATAAAGAGAATTATATCATGTGGAAGAAGAAGATGTTATTATTTTTACAAGTTGCCAATCCCAAATATTCAAACTTGTTAAAGAAGGGTATAAAAACTTCGATGGTTATTGAACCGGAGGTAATAATAGATGGTGTGGTGACTACTGAAGCTAGAACCTATCCAAAAGAGCCTGAAGATTTTACTCCTGCTGAGAAGGAAGAAGCCTCCTTGGATGCCAGCCTTCAATTAATATTAATTGATTCCCTTGATCCCTTGATGAACAGACATGTGATGAACTGTACAAATTCCAAACACATGTGGGAAACTATTGAGGTGATTAATGAAGGCACAGAGGAAGTTAGGGAGAACAAGTTGGAAATCCTAACCTCTGAATATGAACATTTCAAATCAAATCCAGGAGAAGGAATTACTGAAGTGTTTGAGAGGTACAATGCGTTGATCAACAACCTGAACATCAATGGAAAGTATTATTCAATCAGGGAGGTCAACAAAAAGTTCCTTTTAACACTGCCAGCTCATCTTGAACATAGAATCACTGCCATTAGAGAAGCTAGAGATCTGAATGAGATTTCTTTGGACAGGCTCTATGGAGTGTTAAAAACCTATGAGTTGGAGCAGATTCAACAGAAGGAAGTCTACGGGAAGGATAGAATGGTCAGCACATCTACTGCACTTGTAGCTGAAGGTCAACAACAACAGCAATCTCAACAATTGGAGAGAATGGTACAGTATTCCAAGGCTGAGGAAAATATGTTAGTAGCAGAATATGATCCTCCTACTACAAATCAATCAAGTGATGATTTTTATTCCTTGGAAGAGCTGGAGCAATTGGAAGACGAGTCAATGGCCCAAATTGTCAAGAGATTCTCCCATGTCAGATTCAAGAGGAATCCCAAGCTGAAATACAAGTCCAACTACAACAAATTCCAGAAAGGTGGATCTTCATCCTCTAACACCAGCAGTGGTGGATACCAAACAGGGATGGTTGATCGGGGCACCATTAGATGCTATAACTGCAATGAGTTGGGACACTTTGCCACAGAATGTAGGAAGCCAAAGCAAGTACGAAAGAACTCTGAAAGGGCTTATCTGGCAAAGGGAAGAAGCTGGGATGATACTGACAGTGAAGATGAAGATGAAGGAAATCTTGCTCTTATGGCTATTGATGGAAAAGCTTCATCGTCAAGAATAGAGGTAAAACTTTCTGATGCTGAAATGGTTTATCATCTAAGAGGTAACTTAGATTGTGCACGTCGTGATAATGAACTGTTAAGTTTACAGATCACAGACCTTGAGAAAGAGGTCAATGAATTAAGACTTGTGCACATTAATCAAGACAAATTAAAAGAACAGGTATCTTTTCTAGAGAATAGAGTTGACTGTTATAGAAAACTCGAAACTATTCTCAAAGACAAGATCACCGGTCTTGAGACTAAGGTTAGAGCCTACTTCAATTCTTGTTCGAAGGCTAAAGAGTTCTACAGTAAGCAAGCTGTTAATCAAACATCTGGAATAGGTTATGATTACAATGCTGCTATTGGAGAATTAGGCATAAACTCCCCTCCTCATGTCTGTGCTAAAGGGAGGGAAGTACCACATGTGCTTAAGGGTGTTGATGAACCCCTCTATAAAGCATCAATTGCTGAACCATTTGATGCGACCTCTTCTGTTATTCAAGAAGAAATACGTGCTGAGGATCATGCTAATGAGAAGATTGTTTCCAAGTCAAGTGAGTTGAAAGTTCCAGTCAAAGTTGTGAAAGCAACTGAGACTAACTCAGACACACATGAGTTGGATAACAATAATGCCATGTCTACCATGCATAAATTACCTGCTATTAATCACTCTCATAAAGCATGTGGTGTTGCTAATTGTATGTCTTGTGCTTTTAATATGATGTATGCTTATTTTAATGGTAAGCATGTGTCTAATGATAAGACTACTCCTCGTCAACATGTGAATAACAAGAAGCATGATAGGTCTAAGACTGCTAGTCCTTCTAAGGCTAGAAAGGAGACATTTGTGCCTAAGCTTAAACAGAAATTTGTTAAGGCTATTTACAAGGTCAAATGTTCAGTCATTGAGGATGTTGAGATTGTTGAAATTAAAAATGTTGTTTTGCCTGACAAAGGACAATTCTACAAGTATGTCGGGCCCAACCAAGTTTGGGTTCCGAAGAAGGTCTAATCCATTTGAAGTGCAGGGCAGTATACAGGTGTAACCGGTAGTGTGGATTCTTGACAGTGGATCATCAAGATATATGACCGGAGATAGAGCCCTGCTATCAAATGTGATTGAGAAAGCTGGCCCCCTGATTACCTTTGGAGATAACAGCAAAGGTTTATCTGAGGGATATGGCTGTTTGCAAGCTGGGAATGTTATCATTATAATTTTGTATATTGTGCTAGGTTATTATCAGGAAGCAGTATCTAACATATAGCACCAGTGACGAGACTTGAGAATATTACGACATATCAGGCACCTGCTGCACATTACACTTGGAATTGTACTCTAGTAAGATGTGTACAAGTGTACTCCTGATTGGTAAGTCAAAAGAGGAAGTCAATGCACCACAGTTCATGGACTTTGCAGCTGCAGATCTATTGGACTATACAATTTCTTCTTCACAATCTCACTTCAGGTTGGTATGAACTAGTATACTGCTCAAGCAATCGTCAAGGACATGGTATGGCACTCTAACAGAAATTGTAATTTTATATGAACTAGTAGAGTCGTCATAGTTATGCAACATAACAATTAGTATCTAAAGTACTTGACAAGTATCGGTCAATGATATCTTGTTAATATTATGTTGCAGATATTTGTAAGCTTTTGACATGAATGAGAATTACTTAGACTTTACCCTAAGTGATCAATGTTTTATCAAAAACTCATTCATTTTGAAAAACAAAAATCAAACTTCTTTCTATATTAGTGATTTCTTATTTCATGTAAAATCTTTTGAAATCACTATTGTAAATCATTTTCTCTCTATTACCATATGTTCTATGATACAGGTTCAGTCTCCAATGACTTTCTTTCATTGACAGTCATGAGGTTGAAAACCCACAACGTCTATCCCAGACTGTAAAGACAAACACCAAAACAGAACCAACCAACACTCTCTTACCACTAAATGTAGTATGAATGAGCGTGAGGGAGATAGTGCCTTAGTGCACCACATAAGGAAGGTTCTGTAGTCAACCCAGTAGCTCTGTCTCCTACATAGATGAGTAGTATTTAAACCGAGACAACTGCTAGCCCTCATACATCTTCCCAAAAGATGTAATGGCTGAAAAGGCACAAAAACAGTTACTAGATTCATTCTCTCAACAGGGTGAGTCTATTGAATTTTGCCTGTCGGCCAAGGTATCCGATGTAGTGTCACCACTTCAAACATAAACAATTCTTGATGCACAAGGAGAGGTTACACACACAAAGGATGAGTTGACGGAAACAAGAGTTTCGACCATTTTAAGGTCAGATTCGATTGTTCAAGGTTCGTTAGTGGACCAATTGCCTTTACAGGTGTTAGGAGAGGATACTGATCCAAAAGCCATATGTCAGTGGTCAGTGTCTACCTCCCCAGGCTTAAATCCCCTGGATGCATCTGCGGATAGTGGATCTGACATAGGCGCAGATCGGCAACCTGTTGACAATGATTCAGATATTACCTGATAAGTCACAAGGAAATGTCTTCACAGACATTAGAAGGGAACTTTGATCTTTATGCTAAATTCGTTGGATCATTGTTTACCTTCCCAGAATTCAAATCTGGAACCCTAAAAGGGAAACTAGCAACTTGTAGATTATGACTCAGATTTATCTGACGAGTTTAACAAGGATGGGGATTTGTGAACTCCCATTGCACCACCTGTGACCTCCTTTAAGGATGGCTAAGGTGATTTTCCTTGCAGGTACAGCTGGATTATGGAGCTATGAGAGGAGTGATACACTTGTGAGAATGAGTGTAAACACGAGTGGAGAGAAGAGTGAAACACATGTGAGGTACACTAAACAGAATCACACACTCACAGTGAGGTAGAAAGAGAAACTACTTGTTATTTCTTTTCCAACCAAGTGAAATATGAGAACTCCTTCAGACGACGGCATACATTCCTTCTTTAAGGGGGAGATAGAAGCTTAAGTAATAGTTTGGAGGATTCCTCAACTAAGGGGGAGAAATAGCAGGGAGGAAGAAAAAGATCCTACTTGTACACTACACCACACCATTGTTGTTTCTAACTACGGATCCTATTGTACGGGAGAGGTGGTAAACACAAGGTGATTTTCTGATAAGGGAAGAAGCTGTTAGGGGAGTACCATTGGTTTTTATCTGCGGATCCTATTGTACGGGAGAGGTGGTAAAACGAAGGTGATCTTCTTTAATCAGTTGATTCTCATAGGGGGAGAAGCAAGAGATATGGGCTTCTCAACAGGAAATGTGGTTGTACAAATGGCCTAGCATGACAATCGGTAAACTACTTGTTATTTCTTTTCCAACCAAGTGAAATATGAGAACTCCTTCAGACGACGGCATACATTCCTTCTTTAAGGGGGAGATAGAAGCTTAAGTAATAGTTTGGAGGATTCCTCAACTAAGGGGGAGAAATAGCAGGGAGGAAGAAAAAGATCCTACTTGTACACTACACCACACCATTGTTGTTTCTAACTACGGATCCTATTGTACGGGAGAGGTGGTAAACACAAGGTGATTTTCTGATAAGGGAAGAAGCTGTTAGGGGAGTACCATTGGTTTTTATCTGCGGATCCTATTGTACGGGAGAGGTGGTAAAACGAAGGTGATCTTCTTTAATCAGTTGATTCTCATAGGGGGAGAAGCAAGAGATATGGGCTTCTCAACAGGAAATGTGGTTGTACAAATGAAGATGGAACTACTTGAAGATATGTTCAGTCTAGAGGAACATCTACTTGGAATCTGGAAAATGTTAAATCTCATCCAGAACTTTTCTACTATTTACTTTGCATGTATATTTATATCTTTTTCTTATTTGTTAGTTGAGTTATCCTCTAGGTATTTGTGTGTTATTGTCTAACAAACAAATAGGGGGAGATTGTAAGTCATATGTCATAGACCTATTTGTATATTCGAGGATTCAACTCAACTCAAATAAGAATGTAATAAGTAAATAGTGGATCTACCGTCAGAGAGATCTCGCAAAGTAATATCTGTCAAAGGATTCAGAAACAAGGTTCATCTACAGACTTGAGGAGTTAATTCACTGGAAGAAGTTCAAGAAGTTGATCATGCCTCAGTGATATAAATCAAGATCGTGGATTTAATCAAGTGACAGAGATCTCGTCAGGGTATCAATTAATTACAAGGATTTAATCTGAAGAAAATCAAAGTGTCAGAGTCAAGACATGAAGAAACGTCACGGAAGTTAGTCACTCATGAACCAGACAGTACATCGAGTGTCAACGTTGAAGTGGTGGAATTGATTCATAATTTTCAGTGATTTTCAGAAGATTTACAGAAGAATGGTTGCTGCTCAAGACTAGAATTAATTCTCTATTAATTAATTAAGTCATCTAATTTAATTAAGAAAATAAATTATATCTGCGAAGAATAATTTATTTATTAATTGAATTAATTGATTAATTAATTCTGAATTAATTCTAGGAATTTTAGGAATTTTCAGAAGCTTAATTGGATTAAATTCAAGCATTAAATCAGCAAGACAATTGAAAATGAACTAGCATGACAATCAGGATTGTCATACCGATTGTCATGCTAGGCCATTTTACATTGTCATACCGAAAGTTACATCAGGAGGGTGATTGTCTTGCTAGTTCATTCTGATTGTCTTGCTAGTTCATTCTGATTGTCTTGCTAGTTCATTCAATTGTCCTACCGAAAGTCATACAAGCTTAAAGGATTGTCATTCCAATTCAATTAACTCAGCTGTTGATAAATAGAAGCAGAAGTCATTTTAACAAAAAAAAAGAGAAGACAAGAACAAAGAGCAGCCGCCTCTGAAAAATATTATTCTTCATCTGCTTTATTCAAGATCATAATTTCTAGATTGTAATGTTAAATCTAATCCACTAGAAATCTTTATCTTGTTCTTGTGTATCAATCTAGCGGATTAAAATCCCTAGAACTTAATCTCAAATCGCGTTTAGCATTTGATTCTAATTATTGCAAAAATAGAAAAAGTTCATGTCGAATTTATTCTAGATTTGTGATAATTGATTTGAGATTAATACCTTGTAATCGATACAGTTGTTGTAACACATTTCAAGTTTAATAATATTTTTATTTAACTTGAATTTTGTTTCACATTTTTTATTCCGCATTTTATTCGATTATTTGGTAACGTTTGTATTCAACCCCCCTTCTACAAACACATTGGGACCCAACAGGGACTAACAGTAATAATATTTATTTTGAAAGATTGGGAAACATGATGTGTATGGAGAAAGGTGTAAGATCTATACGGACCATAAGAGTTTGAAGTATGTATTCACGAGGAAAAGCAAATGTAGTGGCAAGCGATAAGAAAAAAGAAGAGAACGAACATAGAGACTGCACCAGAAGAATTAACTATAGAATTCTGGAGGTTGAAATTGGAAGCTAAAGTTCATAATCCAAAAGGAACAAGGATGGATAGTATGACCTTTCAGTTGAAGTTGTGAAGGGAAAGATAAGATGTCAAGAGAAGATAATGGATCACGGTGTTAGTAGTTAGTAAAAGGAAATTTATGCGCTCAGAAGAACGATCACGATATCCCCAGGTTTTCTTCCAGCACTTGGATGCTATAAGTAGAAGGATTAAGAAATAAGATCACACAGGGAATTCACAATATAAAGTATTTAATTTATTGAAGAAATGCCAAGATATACGGAAATTTAAAGAAAAATAGTGATAACCAGGTATAAGAAGGAAATTTCAAGATGGATTAGGAAGTGTGGACATGTCAAAGGATTAAGGTGAAATATTGGAGGCCTAGTGAACAAGGCAGACCCAGGAGTGGTTTTACAAGAAACGAATCATAAAATGTATCAGTGATGTTAAGGGAAAAAAAGGATGAAAGTATAAGAGTATGTACTGATTATCAGGAGTTAATAAAACAATGAATAAGAAGAAGTGAGGCCCTATAAAGAATTGATTACTTACGAGACCTAATTCAAGAAGTATGTTATATCTCGGGGATTAACTTAAGATCCGACCTTAGAATATATCAGAGATTACAATTAAAGTGAGTTCAGAGCATTGCAAGCTCTGGTGATATTATGTGAAATAACAAGTGTATCAGGCGACTATAAGGAATTAAGGATCGTGGTGTATAAGGAATACTTAGATAAGCAAACTGTATTTATTAATAACATCCTCAGCTACTCAAAGAATAAGGAAGTCTGCGTGGAATTCCCAAGGATTTTTCTCCAAAGATTAGAAGGAAAGCAACTATACGTTGAATTTTCAAGAATGAAATTTTGACTACGGTTAACAAAAGATTCTGAGTTAATCCATTAACAACTACCTAAGCAAAGCCGTATGATAACAGATGCCTTATTCAGACAGAAAGGATTGGATGTAATTAGGACCACCGAGGAGGTAATAAATGAATTGGAAAGAGTGAAATCTGAAGTTCAAATATTTAAAGGTGATAATATGTGAATATATAAGATTACTTTTCAGCCATAACTGATGGAAAAGTCTAAGAGATGTTAAAATGTTTGGAAACCAAGTTGAAAACGAGCACCGCCTATCATCCTTAAACGGAGAATCAAAGTACGAAAGTGATTGGGGAAATGTAAGATATGTTGAGAGATTGAGTTTTAAGGAAACACTGGAATGATCATTTATCAGTGATGTCTGCTTTGGAATGCCACTTTACCAAGCTTCATGTGAACGCAAGTGTAGGTCCCCATTGTTATTAAGATAAAGTGGGAGGAAGAAAGTTGTCAAATTCTAAGTTAATTCAACAAACCAAGAGCATAGTAATATTGATTGAAGCAGCTTGGAGTAGACAAAGAAAGAAGGCAAAATTGTATCGAGAGAGAGTATGAGTATAGAAATAGGACCAGTAGTGTTAGTATAAGTTTCATCTTGAAGGAGACTGGATAAGTTTGAGTAGAAGGGACAGGTTAAGTCCTAAAATTAATGAACCATTCGAGGTATTGATAAATATAGATAAAGTTGTTCATGAGTTGATGTGACCATCACAACAGTGTGTATATACAATATGTTTTCCTGTCAAATGTTAAAGCAATAAGCATTCGATCTAAATTAAGCGATTGATTAGGAGCCAACGGGCTCTTGTCCAAGTTTGTTCTGCATATAGTGATTAATCCAAATTCTTGATCGTTCAAGGCGAGTCCTTGGAAATGAGTATATATCTATGGTGAATACGTTGAAAATCCTCGAGTAGAAGAGTCTACTTGGAAACTAGAGTCAGATATGCTTGACAAATATCCTCACTTATTTAGTTAGACCAGATTCTGAGGACAGAATCTTTTTAAGGGGGGAAGGATATAACGACTCGTGTATTTTTGAATTATTTAATTATGTAATTATGGAAATTATTAAATAAAATAAAATATGTGTATTGGTTTTGACCGCAATGTGTTGTTTGATTTTTGATGTGTGATTTATAATATACCGGGTTGTTCGTGTGATTAATTATGGAGTCGTATTGGATTGTTTTCATTTTCAAAAGTGGGTTTGGTGCAAATTTATTTACGCTTGGAATGTCTCTAAAATTGTTTTTATGATTTTATAATTACAATAATTATTTTTAGGATTTTATAAAATTGAGAAATCAATATTTTATTAATTATTTATCTTTAAATGATTTTCTGATTGCTTTAATTTGTAAAATCCATATTTAATTCTAAAATTCTTCTAAAATTATAAAACTCATATTTATTTAAGTTTGGAATATTCCGAGAATTTTAAAATTATTTTGGAAATTTTCGGGATTAATTTCACGCGCTCGTTATTTCATTTCATTGATAAAAGCGGGTATAAATTGTGTTTCAGAAATTATCTTAAAATTTCAAAATTTATGTCTTTATAAAATTCGAGATATTTGTAATATTTTAAAACTATTCTCGTAATTTTCTGAATTTGTTTTAAGTGCAACTTGGTTCGATTATTCACGAATTTCTGGAGAAACCGAGATAACAGGACACGTGTAGGCATTTCCTTCCTTATTGTGATACGTGGCAGTAGTTAATTGTGTTGTTGTAGTTTAAAAAAAATAATAATAATACAAAAGAAAGGGGATATACCCCCATGTTCTGTCTTCTCTCCGGCGTGGCTTGTGTCTCTCTCCCGTAATCTCTCGATCTTGCATCTCCCACTTGATTCTCCTCTTCTTCTTTTTATTTTCCGATTTCTTCCTCTTACAGCTGTCGGTGGTTGGCCTCTTTTCGGCTGCTGCTCGGTGTTAACCTCAAATTAGTATCTTGTTCCGTTTATGTATGTATATACCTAAATATATATATATATATATTTGCATATGCATAGCAGTTGTGTGCGTTGCTGTGTTTTGCTGTTGTCTCCTAATTTCTTTCCGGCCACCGCCGTGTGTTCCCTAATTTCTTTCCGGCCACCGCCGTGTGTTTTTCGGCGTGGTGGCCGGCACGCGTGTGTTCATATGGATGCTGTGTATGTACTGTGGTTTCTGATAATTTAATTCGGTTTTTCTTGTTTTCTGCAGGAATAAATTTGATTAGTATTCGTGATGTAATCTTCGTGCAGAAAGTTATTTAATTATTTATCAGCGAAATTCGTGTGGAAACCCGGAATTATTCGGGCACCGACGAATTTTACCGCCATCCGCGATGAATTTCGACGAGCGGATGGTGGACGATGATGATATATATATGAGTCCTAATATTTTGAATATAAATAAATGAAAATAAAATACGAGTAATAATTAATATTTGTGATTGAGTTGGAATTTGAAAATATGTGGATTTTGATTGATATTGTTGGTTTGAAGCAGTGATTGGATAATTGTTGCGATTGTTGTGTTTGAGATTTGACGTCGATTGATGTTTCGACGGGTAGTCCGATAAACAAAGGAGACGCTGCCCGATTTCCGGGAAACTGAATTATGTAAATACGGGAACGTATCCAATGATAATCGGGACGTCTTGTGACTATATGTATATGTGTATGTTTTATATACGAAACTTGGTTGTACGATGTAATGAAATATTTTGCCAAATCGATAACCCTGATTTCGTAAAATAAAGAGTATATATATATATATATTTCGAAAACGAACGCCAACCCGATCTTTGAGGTTGTGAACCCTATTTGTTGCGTGTGTTATTATAATATTCATAATTATGAGTCGGGTTTGAATATCGTTGGGTAAGAATTAGTATCGAGGATATGTCAAGCATACCTAGACGTCTAACGTAGGGTATTTCGACCCTGTAGGTTATAATCGGGAACCTGAAATTGGATGATGGACTAGAGATGACCTAGTAGTCAGTCGACGAGCTCAATAGAGTTTCAACAGAAAAACTTGAGTATCAAAGACGAATCCAATGGGATCTAGTGATTGGACGTTAAAGCCTAAGCAACAGAGTCGGCTCAGAATTAATCAGTAATAGTTGTAAAGCCCTTTAAGGCAAGTACTTCTGAACTTTTCTTCAAGATATATTGTCAATATTTTTGAACTGTTTCATAACATGTCGCTATTATTCAAAATAACTCCTATTTTATGATGCAAGTGCTTTAAACTATTTAACTTTGGACCCTGATTTTCTTGATCTTGAGCCATAAGCCTTATTCTTTGTAAACCATCCTTTGTTGATATTCAGACACCAAACCACACAAATATGATACTACACTCCAAATGTATAACTACGAAACACCAAATACTGGAACAAAATTGTTTGAAAACCAGAAACTTTTATACTCCAACCATTCTTTATGACATCAAAGAACTATACCTTGGAAAATCATTACTGGTCTAATACCTGATCCTTTACAAACTGGAAACCGTTTCTTATACATACCCTGATATACCCTTGTGATACTCAAGAATTGAATTACGCTTTTATACCAATGCTTTATCGCTGTTGATTATTATCTTCCTTATTGAATTACTTTGTTTATTACACTAAATTATTATAGAATTGGATAGTTTTCTTTATATGGACCAGATTCGTGGTCGAATTAGGCCAATGTGTGCCTTGGATCTAGTTCGTAGAGCAGAGCTGTGTGCTTCGCTCTGGGTTAGTGCGTGACTGATCAGCAACCTAACCTTGGTTTTTAAAATTTAAAATGAATATCCAATTCTAATGACTAGTTAAAAAGAAAATTGATTCCTCTGAATCATTTCATTTGATTATTGCATAACCTCAGTTATCCCTAATAAGACTTGTTGAGCTAGTTAGCTCACCCTTGCGATTCTTATATATATTTTACAGTTGAAAAGAATATGGATGATAGTGAAGTTCCTCAGTCCAAAGTGCGGGCTAAGGTTCCAGTTGAGTTGGATCGAGCTAGCAGAAGCTTCATGCGGTAGAGAGATAGTCAGATTGTAAGAATGATTTTATTATCAGTTGTAAGTTAAATTAGTTGGGATTTGGTACGTTGTAATAAAGGTTACGATTGTGGCTTGTTTTCATACTTTAACCTGTTACGATCCGTGGTTATGTGAAACAGGGTCATTGCAAATAATATTTCCTATACAGGTTTATACATTGTGTATGTGTTGTGGACCCCAAACTTCTGACACGGGTTTGGAAGGCGTCACACACTTGATGATACGTTGAACAAAATACTCAGTAGATTTAATTCAGTGATATTGTAGCTTTTAATGGATGATCAATTTAACATCCGTTGAAAGAGTAACCTATGCAGCAATAAGAGTGGTTGCACATTCCTGCATATAATAATGTTTTAGTGATCTAGATGTTGCCAAATGTTTTAGTCATGTTGACAACTAGATTGATATGCAAGATAGGTTGGTTAAATTTAAATATTAGATGCCTTGTAATCTTGTATAAATGAAATGGAGTCAACAACCAAGAAAACAGTTTCAACGGATGACTCACAAAGCTTCAACGGATGAACTGAAGTCTCAACGGATGTTCAGTGGATGAACAATTTCAAAAGAGCAGTTGATAGTGACTTGACAGTCATATGCGTTGGTAATATGCAAATGGAAGGTGGCATACTAATTCAGTTTTTAGAGAACAAAGAAGCATTTCCATTTCCATGCTAAACTGAAGATATTCAAAGATGCTGGATTGAGAAATGAAGCAACATGAAATTAGACTAGAGACATTTTGTCTTATTTGTTTGTCTTCTTATCATGTATGTTGGTGATATATAAACCAAGAGTAGCAAGTTGAAAAATAACCAAGTTAGTAAGCAATTACCAGAGAAATAGAAAAAGCTACATCTGTAAAGAATTTCTTTGTTCTTTGTAAGTTCAACTTGTAAGCAGCTGTGTGCAAACATCGCATCACAGAGTTCTCATATTAATATATATCTCTGGTAGAAAAGTTCAATCCACCAGAAAGTTTGTAAATACTTGTATTTGATTACTTTATGTTTTTATTTCATCAATACTTTCATTCTGTATCATAGCCAAATCAAACACAATTATATATTCACAGTAGAACTGTTCTTAAAATTGAAAAAGTAGCCAGAATTACATTCAACCTCCCTTCTGTAATTCTTTGTTAGATTGTTAGGGAATAACAATTGGTATCAGAGCAAGCTCTTGAAGAACAAAGAGTTTAAAGATCACAACAACTAACAAGATGAGCAGAAAATATGTTAAAGTAAAGATTCTATTTCTGGACAAAGAAAACTATCACCATTGGAAGGTGAAGATGCATCTGTATCTCCTATCTCAAGATGAAGCATATGTGGACTGCATTTAGAAAGGTCCACATGTCCCTATGACAGCTGCTACAGGAAATGAAGCATCTGTCCCAAAGCCTATAGGAGAATGGTCTGATCCAGAAATTGAACAAGTTCATAAGGATAAAAAGGCCATGAACATTTTGTTTAATGGTGTTGATGGTGACATGTTTGACAACATCATAAACTGCAAAACTATTAAGGACGTCTGGGATACAATTCAAGTTATATGTGATGGAATTGAGCATGTAAGGCAAAACAAAGTGCAACTCTTGATTCAACAATATGAGCATTTTCATAGTGAATAAAATGAGTCACTCACTGACATATTTAGTAGATTTTAAAAGCTACTAAATTCTCAAAAGTTGCATGGAATAGTCTATCAAACAAAGGACTTAAACCTCAAATTTCTTAGATCTCTACCAAAGGAATGGAAACCCATGACAGTCTCATTAAGAAACTCTCAAGGAATACACCTTGGATAGACTATATGGGATTCTAAAAACCTATGAGCTTGAAATAGAGCAAGATGAGAAACTGGAGAAAGGAAGAAAGAAGGGAGGATCCATTGCATTGGTTGCTGTGCAAGAAAAGGAGAAGGGGAAAAAGGTTGAAGCTATTTAATCTTCACTAAACCCAAGAGTTTGTGAAGTCAAGGGAAAAGGGCTAGTAGCTGAACGTCAAGACCAACTTAGTCAAGATGATATGGATGACATAGATGAGCATCTTGTTTTTCTATCCAGGAGGTTTTCCAAGCTCAAATTCAAGAAGAATTTTGGAGCAGCCAAGTCAAACAGAAACATGGTTGATAAGTCTAAATTCAAATGTTTCAAGTGTGGCTTGGCATGTCATTTTGCTAGTGAATGCAGAAAGTCATATTCTAGTAAAAAGAAGTTTGAGCCTGTTGATTCCAAACAGAAATATTTTGATTTGCTCAAACAAAAGGAAAGTGCTTTCATCATACAGGAAAATGAATGGGCTGCAAATGGATTAGAAGAGGATGAAGATACAAGCTATGTCAATCTAGCACTAATAGCCAAATCAGATGAAAAGGAGGTCAGTTCATCAAGTAATTAAGTAATCACCACTAATCTAGCATATTTATCTAAAGCTGAGTGTAATGATGCCATAAATAATATGTCTACTGAATTATATCATCTGCGTGTTACACTCAAGTCTCACTAAAGAACACACTAAACTTAAAGAGAATAATTTGTTTTTAAGTGAAAGAAACATTGTGTTAGAAACTCATTCGTTGAGTTTGAAAAGCTGAAAATAGAGTGCAAGATTGCCAAAGATGAATTGACTGAATCCTTAAAGAAAGAGGATATTTTAAGAAAGTAGCTTGAATGAAAACAAGAAGTAATTAAGGAATGGAAATCATCTAGAGATGTCCATGCTCAAATTACTAAATTTCAAGGGATAGAATCCTTCTGGGATGCAGCCTGGAAAAAGAGCAAGGAGAAACTGAATTCCAACTTGGAAGAAGGACTTTCAACGGATGTGGATTTGACGGATGATAAATGTTACCTGTCGAATGGTTAACTGGATTATCCTTTGGAAGACAAGGAACCACATACGTTGAGTGAAAGAAAGCCAGTCAACAAATCCCAGCTAGCTAAGTTAAATGAGAAATATGGATCAGTTTCCAAAAACTTTGTTCCAGGAGAAACAAGTCAAGTGAAAAAGAACAAGAGAGTCAATGTAGGGAATCTGTCTATTAAGCAATTAAATGACAGATTGGAGAAAATTGAAGTGAAAGCAGAGTCTAAAAGGAAAAACAACAGAAATGGGAAAGTAGGAATTAACAAACATAACAACTACACACCTGATAAATATGCTCCAAGAAAAACCTGTGTTAAGTGTGGTAGTGTTAATCATTTGTCTGTTAATTGCAAACTTGTTATGCCTGCCCCCATGTCTGCACCTCCTTCATTTCCTAGTATGCCTATAATGCATGTGAATGTTAGGCTGCACATAATTTGAATGCACAGTTTGCTAATATGCCATTTGCACAAAATCCTTACTTTGCTACATTTAGTATGCCACAAATTCTATTTAGCATGCTATACTGGAATAACATATTTGCAAAGAATATGTCTTTCCATGTTAATCAGCCCGTGCATGATAATTTTGCATTGATGAATGATCTCAAGGATTCTACTCAAATGACTAAGGATGAAAACCAAATAGCTAAGTCGATTAAGGAAAGGTCGAAGAAACCTAAGAAAAGAGCTAACAAAACAGGATCCAAGGAAACTTTGGTACCAAAATCAACTTGATTTGATTTTATTCTGTGCATGGAAACAAAACAAATCTTTGATATTTGGATAGTGGGTGCTCAAGGCACATGACTGGAGATTCTACCCTGCTCACTGAGGTCAAGGAGAGAGTTGGCCCAAGTATTACTTTTGGAGATGATAGTAAGGGTTATACTGTGGGATATGGCTTGATTTCAAAGCATAATGTCATCAATGAGGAAGTTTCCCTAGTGGATGGACTCAAGCACAATTTGTTGAGTATCAACCAACTTTGCAATATGGGCAACTCGGTATCATTTAATACTAAAGCTTGTGTTGTGACCAACAAAAAAAGCAAGAAAGTGGTCCTCAGTAGATTAAGAAAAGGAAATGTGTATCTAGCTGACTTCAACTCTTCTAATGCAGAATCTGTCACTTGTCTATTTAGCAAGGCAAGTCAAGATGAAAGTTGGTTGTGGCACAAAAAGTTGTCCCACCTTAACTTCAAGACTATGAATGAGCTAGTCAAGAAAGATTTAGCAAGAGGCATTCCACATGTGGAATTCTCTAAGGATGGATTGTGTGATGCCTGTTAGAAAGGAAAACAGATCAAGGCATCATTCAGAGAGAAGCTTGATTCAACAATTGAAGAACCTCTACAACTACTACACATGGACTTATTTGGACCAGTCAATATATTGCTAATCTCAAAGAAAAGATACTGTCTAGTAATTGTGGATGATTTCTCAAAGTTCTCTTGGACATTCTTTCTAAAATCCAAAGACGAAGCTAGTGAAATCATCATCAATCACATAAGGCAAGTCAACAATCATCCTGATTTCAAAGTAAGAAGAATCAAGAGTGACAAAGGAACTGAGTTCAAGAATTCTGTGATGAGATTATTTTGTGAAGAGAATGGGATCATGCATGAGTTTCCAGCAGCAAGAACCCCACAACAAAATGGAGTGGTGGAAAGGAAAAATAGATCTCTTATTAAAGCTGCAAGAATAATGCTAGAAGAATCAAAATTACCAACATATTTTTGGGCAGAAGCTGTAAATACTGCATGTTACACTCAGAATATTTCTCTAGTTAATCAAGCAAATTGCATGACACCCTACCAATTGTTCAAGAATAGGAAGCCAACATTGAACTTTCTCCATATCTTTGGCTGTAAATGCTATATCTTAAGGAATTAAACTGATCAGCATGGGAAGTTTGATGCCAAAGCAGATGAATGCATTTTTGTTGGTTATGCAGTTGGAAAAGCATATAGAGTCTACAATCTCAGAACCAACATTGTTATGGAATCTGTACATGTTGTGTTTGATGATAAAAATATTGAAGGACTGCAAGATGAATATTTCCATGAAAGCCTCAAATTTGACAATGTTGAGATGATATGTGAAGATAGTAATAATGAAAGTGATTAAGAACCAATATCTAGGGATAATGCAGAAAAGTCTACAACTAATGAAGCACATAATTCAACATCCGTCGAAAGACCAAGTGCATTATCCGTTGAAAGATAATCTGCATCATCCGTCAAAATTCAAAGAACAACATCCGTTGATCCATCAATATGAGTTAAAAGCCAAGTTAGATCACAATCAGAAAGAATCCCAACTTCAAGTCAAAGATCCACAAGCTCAGGGGGAGTTTCTTCTAATCAAAACTCTATCACACATCAAGACAATAATGAGGCCTCTTCATCTAGAGCTAATTTACCACAACAGATGAAATGGACTAGAGATCACCCTTTTGAACTGATTATTGGTGATGCATCTTCAAGAGTGCAAACAAGAAAAGCAACTCAAGAAGAATATCGGTATAGCGGCTTTCTATCTCAGGAGGAACCTAAAAAGGTAGAAGAAGCTCTGTTGGATCCTGATTGGGTTTTAGCTATGCAAGAAAGGAATAAAGTTTGAAAGTTGGTACCCAAGCCTAGAGGAGAGAATCCTATTGACACCAAGTGGGTATTCAAAAACAAGATGGATGAAAATGGCATAGTAATCAGGAACAAATCTAGATTGGTTGTTAAGGGCTACTGTCAACAAGAAGGAATAGGTTTTGATGAAACTTTTGCTCCTATTGCAAGACTTGAAGCCATCAGAATTTTCTTAGCCTATGCAGCCCATGTAAATTTTAAGGTCTATCAAATGGATGCCAAAAGTGCCTTTCTGAATGGAGATTTGGAGGAGGAAGTCTACGTCAGTCAGCCTCCTGGTTTTTAAGATCCAATTTCTTCAGAATATGTCTACTATCTTTTGAATGAAATTTATGGACTGAAGCAAGCACCTAGAGCCTGGTATGACACTTTGTCAAAATTCCTCTTAGAAAATCATTTCACAAGAGGTACTGCTGATAAAACCTTATTCTATAGAAATGTCAATGGCTCTAGCATACTTGTTCAAATTTATGTAGATGGTATTATATTTGGCTCTACAAATGAAAAAGTTTGCAAAAAGTTTGCCAAATTAATGCAAAGTAAATATGAAATGAGCATGATGGAAAAACTAACTTACTTTCTTGATTTAAAAGTTAAGCAAGTCAGTGATGGAATATCCATTAGTCAAACTAAATATATTTACGATCTTTTGAAGAAATTTGGCTTAATGGATTGCACATTTATAAAAAATACCATGGCCACTGTAATTAAACTTGAGTTAAACACTACGGAAAAGTTTGTGGATATTTCAAGCTATAGAGGCATGGTTGGCTCATTTTTATATTTAACAGCCAGTAGGCCATATATAATGTTTGCTACATATCTTTGTGCTAGATTTCAAGCTGATCCTAGAGAATCTCATTTAGTAGCTATTAAGAGAATTTTCAGATATCTCGAAGGAACACCAAAACTTGTCATTTGGTATCCTAGAGATTCTGGTTTTGATCTAACTGGTTATTTAGATGCAGATTATGCAGGTTGTAAAATTGATAGAAAAAGTACTACAAGAACCTGTCAATTTCTAGGAAACAAGCAAGTATCTTGGTTCAGTAAAAAGCAAAATTCAGTCTCTACTTCTACAGCTGAGGCTGAATATATTGCTGCAGGTAGTTGTTGTGCACAGATTTTATGGATGAAAAATCAACTGTTGGACTATGGTCTACAGGTGAATAAGATTCTTATTTTCTGTGACAACACAAGTGCAATTACTGAAAATCCAGTTCAACATTCAAGGACCAAGCACATTGACATCAAGTACCTCTTCATTAGAAAACATGTCATGAATGGTACTGTGGAACTTCATTCTGTTCCAAGTGAGAAGCAGCTTGCACACATATTTACCAAGCCACTTGATGAATCCACCTTTACCAGGTTGGTAAGTGAGTTAGGTATTCTTAATTACTCATAAATATGTTTTGATGTCTAAGCAGTTTGTATTGCAGCTAAAATAATATCTGATATTTCTTGTCAAAGATGTAAATTTTGGCCTAGTCGGAACTTACATCTCGATGGATGTTCATTATCCGTTGGAAATGAATATCCGTTGATTCTTTTCATCAGTTGAAATATTAAATATTATTCTGGGTGCTTTTATCGAGGTAAATAACTGTCCAATCGTTATCTGTCGAATAGCTCTCAATCCTAGCCGTTAATTCTAGGCATTATCCGTCGAATTTACTTACAACCTGTAAGTATATTTCGATGGATAATCAGTAGAATTGTAACAGTTTATTTTATTGTTCAATGGATATTTTGGGATAATTTGATTGGTTAGTTTATTTTACCTTTTTAACTTTTGAAAGTTAATTTTTGAGAAAGTATAAAAGACAAATTCATTTTCATTTTTACTTTTATCTTTCTCAAGCAAGTTATAACTCCCTCGTCTCCAAAGAAAGAACCCCCTTTCTGCAAAAACTCTTAATCACAACTATGGCACCAGTAGTCAAAATCATGTCTCAAACCTTGTTTTTTTATGAAAAGAACAACTTTGTGGCTCTAGTGAACAAGCAAATTCCAGCTTCTGAAGACTGTCATAAAATGATGGAATTCATGCTGAATTGCAAACTGAGTTATGCAATGCTTGAGTCTCCAACCATCTACTGTGAGGTTGTCGAGGAAATTTTGACTATAGCAGTGTTCAACTCAAAGGACAAAACTATTATCTTCAATCTCAAAGGTAATGAACACTGTGTTACCTATGATAAAATTGAAAAATGCTTCAAACTTCCTGAAATTAACACACTTGCTCCATACATAAACACTGATGTGAGTAACATGCTAGTTTCTATGGGCTATGCTCTTGATGCCACTAAGTTTGGTGATGTTAGGAGAATGGGTCTTAGGAAAAGATGGAGTTTTTTATGTGATTCATTTATTCAGGTGTTTTTTGGAAAAATTAGCAATTTTGATGTTGTAAATTACTCACTTGTGCACATGCTTTATATGCTTTTAAGTGATAAGTATTTCAATTTTAGCACCTCTGTAATGTTTGAATTAGGAGGTAAATTAATAGATATAAAGAAGAGGTCTAAGAACATCTATTATGCTAGATTCTTTATGATGTTAGCTAATTTTGCTACTGAGGATCTCTCCATTGTGAACCCAACAAACAAGTTAGATTGTTGGGTCCAAGAGAGAAGAATTATTGCTGACTTGAACATGGTAAATCACCACAAGGATGTTCCACTTGTGTACATGCCAAATATGGAGCAGCCTCAGGTAAGTGAGGTAAACACTTTTGTCCCTACTACTTCTCTACCACCAGTTTCTTTGTAGACAACTGTGGCTATGACATCTATGACAATGACCAAACAGGTGCCTACCCAAGCCACAAAACCTAGAATTTCAAAATCCAAGTCAAAGAAAGCCCCCTCTAGTTTCTCTCAAAAGAACCTAGTTGTAACATCCACTAAAAACCAAGAGGGGAGTGTGAAGGGAAGTAATTCTGGTGAGGGAGAGGGTGAACATAAAAGAAACCATAAGTATAAGGAGAGAGAGGTGTGTGTAACCCAACCTAGCCACACTGCAGTTTCCCAACAAGGTGTAGTTCTTAATAAGGATTTAAGCTCATTCATAGTTTCTTCTTCTCAAAAGGATGTTACTATGAAACAACTCTCAACCAAGAGCACAGGCCAAGAGGGTTAAGGACACAGACTCATCCTAAACTTACACAAGAAAGAAGAAATTTAAAACACTTGGGGATACACAAGGTGCACACACTGTGCCCACTACAGTCAAAGACTCAGTTCATGTACCTTCTCAAATACAGGTTGATGTGCCTCCAATAAATGTGGAGTCACATCCAAAATCTAAAGAAGCACCTCATACACAAAACTCACCCAATATCTCTTTGGATGTGGACATGATTCACACATCAATTCCTGATTCTCCATCTTTAACTCTGCTGGAGAAGCCAAAATCTCAAGCAAGTAAGAATCATATTTTAGGTGATTTGTTGGCTCACTTGCCATTTCTGTCTGATTCTATTGAGAAATCTGTGCATAATCTCAAATAAATCACCACAGATTCTACAGTAGTTTCAACTCCAAACTCTGTCATTTCAACTATCTCGACGGATATTGTTCATCCGCTGACCAGTGATTGTATCTCGACAGATGTGCTTACCAACAATTATCCGGGTAATATATAATAGATGATGTCAAAGATTACTGAAGCTGAAAATGTCATTAGCAATCAGTTAAGCTTGGGGCCAATCCTAAGTAAGTTGTATTGTCATCTAAATTTATATTATGTACTTGTAACACTTAAAGTCTGTAAAAATGCAAAGGAGCAGACTGGAGTCTTTTTCCTAAAACAGTCTCAAGCCTAAGGATTCTATCCGGAAGAAGATCAAGAAGATCATGCCTCAGAAGAATTTTGAAGAAGCTTGGAGTTGAATAAATCTGTTTGGAGAAAAATGTTCTAAGTCAAGATCTCTACTCGCCACAGATTCAATATTATAGAGAAGTCATTCGAGAACTCCAGAATGACTTATCGAGAAGTCATTCAAACTCAAGAGAGTACCAACGGATAAGCAATATTTACTCGACGGATGAGCTATATATATCCACTGGATGGATGAATAATGTAACGCCCCCAAATCCGGGGTCAGAGGATTTGGTCGTCACGAAGAAACCTCAATCCAAAATAACCTATTTAATTGATAAATAAATGCCAGCGGAAGATATTTGACATAAATGACCCCAATTAATCCAAGATCTTTTAAGGTTACAGTTCTAGAAACAAGAATTCCAAATTCCATCAATAATTTTTTTCATTTTCTTTTAAAACTCTTTTCAATAAATTCCAACTCAAAAGTAAACCCACTAGTATAACTTCAAAATGAAGTATACTAGGCCCAAATAAAATACACAACTATAATTTAATATAATATAAACAACTTTACACAATAAAACTTACACTAGTCCGCAAACCCTGGACCAACCACCTTCCAAAAGCTTCTTCTTAGCTTCCTCGAATTACGCAGCTAACTAGCGCAAGCTAATCCTCACTGGAGGTTAAATTTGAAAACAGACAAGTATGAGCGAAAGAAATGCTCAGCAAGATCATTATAGCATATATAGGGTCGTTTTGATATAAAACCGACATCTGCATCAGCGCAGAACATTTAAAATCATAATTACCGAATCATAATATTTTAGTTGAGGAATCCTAGAATTGATTCCTTGATTGTATTCAAAACCATTTTGATATTTTTGAGCGAAATGCTTCAGCAATACTTTGAATCTTGACCAGAATCAAACTCGTAAACAGTGTTTACGGAAATATCGTAAACCACAATAACATGAAACAATGATTATGGATTGAATCATAAACTTTATTCAAAACCGAACTCTTCAAATTAATACTTATTTTGCTGTCATATCAAATTAGATATCAATACGAACTTTGATGCTCACAACATTCCATACTGAAGTCAACATCATTCATCTATACTAATACCACCTTTGATATTTAACAACAACGTAAGTATCAGCATAAATCAAAATCTGAATCCAAACTGCACTTTACCATTATTCCAAAACAGAAACAGTTGATAAATCATTTATTCTATGAATAAAAAAATGATATGATAATTTAGATTAGGATCATCGTCCAACGGCGTACTATCACATGCTGATCAGCCCGTGTGATAGCACAAGGTCATGATTCATAGAAACGTGACCCCAAAAACACGAGTACTCAAACAAAGGCAATATACCTGCCTGTGGCAAAAGTTGTGTCATAATATTCCATATGGCACTTAGAAATAGCCCTCCGCTGGACCGTCCGTCCCGGTCACTTACGCAATTATGATCCAATCTTAAAACCTTTTATTGAAATGGGGTCATAATAATTGACACCCGAAATAATTTTATTTCCCCCAATTCTTGGGTAGAAATATTCGCAACTAAATCACTTTTCTCAAAATCCAAAACATTTATAAATCTGATAATTGGATAAGTAAAATCACTTGACTATTCTGAACATAGAATAGCAGAGGGTACTTGCGTAAACAGAATCATTTAATTCAGCGATATGTAAAACATTTATCGATTCTAAACTGAGAATAGGGAAAGCAATACTTGCATGATACGATTCAAAATAAATATCACTTGAACAATAAGTGATGATAGGGATACTTGCCTTTGGCTTTTTTTTAGCAGTTAGTCACACTCGCAAAGACGCATCTATTATGACATTCTGTCTCAAAATATCACCGTCCTTCTTTTCAACACTTTACTGATATATTGCTCCTGCGATTGCTAGAAGCCAGATATCCAATACCATTCCATTCCATTCTTTATCCAATACATTGTCCTGATCAACTCGAACGATCCGCATCTATAATTAAAATATATAACTTTAATTGTCTAAACGATAATCACTCGACGAACTACGCGTCAAAATCCTATCGTCTGCCCATACGATGGCCCACACATAAATATAACAGACAATCACAGGTCTCTTGATCCACATATGCACATAATTCACATAGCACGTAAGCACATAATCCACGTACCACATAATTCATATCACATATGACTCAGTTCGTCAAAAGGGTCGACTCGGTACGTTTAAAATGGAAATCGGGTCAAAATACGATTTATCGATCAATAATCGACTTAGAATGACTTGTAAAACAAGTAACCTTTTAAAACAAAATGATTTGGGTCTCAAAAGTATTTTTAATGAAAGCGGAATATTTTTCTGAGTCTGTACGCGTTCGTTTCGTATAAAACGGACGAACGTTTTTTTTTATGAATTTTTGAACATTTTTCGGAATAAAAACAATCTTCGAATCATTTATAACTAAATAATAGGGCTCGAACACCCGAAAATAATTTTATAAGAATTATCGAGCCTGGAAAATAATTTAAAATAATATTTTCTTGGAAATCGGACAGCACCTCCTCTATTTCTCGGACTGCCAGTCGATATCATATCGACACAACCAACAAAAATCAACACAATAATTTATATTTACGCATATAAACACTCCAGAAATGAATAACACGGCCACCTGAACTAAAACTTGGACCAAAAGTGACTTCTCCAACAATTTCTAAAAATTATGAAATAAATATATAAACACTAACATGCTATAATATACAAAAGTACGAAGGCGGAATTTTGGAATCGTTACCCAAAATAAATTCTGATCACCTGTAACGCCCCCAAATCCGGGGTCAGAGGATTTGGTCGTCACGAAGAAATCTCAATCCAAAACAACCTATTTAATCGATAAATAAATGCCAGCGGAAGATATTTGACATAAATGACCCCAATTAATCCAAGGTCTTTTAAGGTTACAGTTCTAGAAACAAGAATTCCAAATTCCATCAATAATTTTTTTCATTTTCTTTTAAAACTCTTTTCAATAAATTCCAACTCAAAAGTAAACCCACTAGTATAACTTCGAAATGAAGTATACTAGGCCCAAATAAAATACACAACTATAATTTAATATAATATAAACAACTTTACACAATAAAACTTACACTAGTCCGCAAACCCTGGACCAACCACCTTCCAAAAGCTTCTTCTTTGCTTCCTCGAATTACGCAGCTAACTAGCGCAAGCTAATCCTCACTGGAGGTTAAATTTGAAAACAGACAACTATGAGCGAAAGAAATGCTCAGCAAGATCATTATAGCATATATAGGGTCGATTTGATATAAAACCGACATCTGCATCAGCGCAGAACATTTAAAATCATAATTGCCAAATCATAATATTTTAGTTGAGGAATCCTAGAATTGATTCCTTGATTGTATTCAAAACCATTTTGATATTTTTGAGCGAAATGCTTCAGCAATACTTTGAATCTTGACCAGAATCAAACTCGTAAAACAGTGTTTACGGAAATATCGTAAACCACAATAACATGAAACAATGATTATGGATTGAATCATAAACTTTATTCAAAACCGAACTCTTCAAATTAATACTTATTTTGCTGTCATATCAAATTAGATATCAATACGAACTTTGATGCTCACAACATTCCATACTGAAGTCAACATCATTCATTTATACTAATACCACCTTTGATATTTAACAACAACGTAAGTATCAGCATAAATCAAAATCTGAATCCAAACTGCACTTTACCATTATTCCAAAACAGAAACAGTTGATAAATCATTTATTCTATGAATAAAAAAAATGATATGATAATTTAGATTAGGATCATCCTCCGACGGACGTACTATCACATGTTGATCAGCCCGTGTGATAGCACAAGGTCATGATTCATAGAAACGTGACCCCAAAAACATGAGTACTCAAACAAAGGCAATATACCTGCCTGTGGCAAAAGTTGTGTCATAATATTCCATATGGCACTTAGAAATAGCCCTCCGTTGGACCGTCCGTCCCGGTCACTTACGCAATTATGATCCAATCTTAAAACCTTTTATTGAAATGGGGTCATAATAATTGACACCCGAAATAATTTTATTTCCCCCAATTCTTGGGTAGAAATATTCGCAACTAAATCACTTTTCTCAAAATCCAAAACATTTATAAATCTGATAATTGGATAAGTAAAATCACTTGACTATTCTGAACATAGAATAGCAGAGGGTACTTGCGTAAACAGAATCATTTAATTCAGCGATATGTAAAACATTTATCGATTCTAAACTGAGAATAGGGAAAGCAATACTTGCATGATACGATTCAAAATAAATATCACTTGAACAATAAGTGATGATAGGGATACTTGCCTTTGGGTATTTTTTAGCAGTTAGTCACACTCGCAAAGACGCATCTATTATGACATTCTGTCTCAAAATATCACCGTCCTTCTTTTCAACACTTTACTGATATGTTGCTCCTGCGATTGCTAGAAGCCAGATATCCAATACCATTCCATTCCATTCTTTATCCAATACATTGTCCTGATCAACTCGAACGATCCGCATCTATAATTAAAATATACAACTTTAATTATCTAAACGATAATCACTCGACGAACTACGCGTCAAAATCCAATCGTCTACCCATACGATGGCCCACACATAAATATAACAGACAATCACAGGTCTCTTGATCCACATATGCACATAATTCACATAGCACGTAAGCACATAATCCACGTATCACATAATTCATATCACATATGACTCAATTCGTCAAAAGGGTCGACTCGGTACGTTTAAAATGGAAATCGGGTCAAAATACGATTTATCGATCAATAATCGACTTAGAATGACTTGTAAAACAAGTAACCTTTCAAAACAAAATGATTTGGGTCTCAAAAGTATTTTTAATGAAAGCGGAATATTTTTCTGAGTCTGTACGTGTTTGTTTCGTATTAAACGGACGAACGGTTTATTTATTATGAATTTTTGAACATTTTTCGTTATAAAAACAATCTTCGAATCATTTATAACTAAATAATGGGGCTCGAACACCCGAAAATAATTTTATAAGAATTATCGAGCCTGGAAAATAATCTAAAATAATATTTTCTTGGAAATCGGACAGCACCTCCTCTATTTCTCGGAATGCCAGTCGATATCATATCGACACAACCAACAAAAATCAACACAATAATTTATATTTACGCGTATAAACACTCCAGAAATAAATAACACGGCCACCTGAACCAAAACTCGGACCAAAAGTGACTTCTCCAACAATTTCTAAAAATTATGAAATAAATATATAAACACTAACATGCTATAATATACAAAAGTACGAAGGCGGAATTTTGGAATCGTTACCCATAATAAATTCTGATCACCCCGAAGAGAAAATCTGATGTCCGGAAAATATCTTCAGAAAAATCCAAAATTAATAGCAATAGATATATACACGCTGAGATGCCATGTGGAGTAATCACCGTCTCCAAACTCTTTTTCTACGCCCCGAAAATAAATTAAAACGAAAATATAACGGAAATATGCCCCGCAATTTTTCTTCTCAAAACCATGCAATATATATACCTATGCGTAGGTATCGAAGCGCTGATCGTTTATATATATACCAATTGAAATTTCGATATACGGTTTGCAAGATATGAATTTTTGAAAATTAAAAGTATATAAACTGGGAGAGAGACAGAGAGACAGAAGAGAAGGAGGCTGGGTAAAGAAATTGGGGGGCGGTTGACACGCGGATAAGGAGGGTGGGGGGTACGTGGGTAGCCAGGGGGTTGGGGTTTTGACACGTTTTTTTTTTTTTTTAACAGAGCACATCAATATATCCTTATTTATACCTGAAAATTTTGTTTTGTCCGGCATTTCTCAACTTATAGAATAAACGCGCCGGTAAATAAAATCAGAAAAATTATCAAACAAATTCTAAAATTCTCAGAATAATTAAAACCTAATAAAATAAAATTTTCATAAATTTTAAAGCATTTTTGACTCGCTCACTATACCCGCATTACACAATTAACGAACCGAGATGCACTTGAAACAAATTCAGAAAATCACGAAAATAGTCTTAAAATGTTATAAATATTCCGAAGTTTATAAAAAACATAAATTTTGAAATTTTAAAATAATTTTTGAAACGCAATTTATACCCGCTTTTAGCAATTAAATGATTCAACTTGCGGGTAAAATTAATCCTAAAAATTCCCAAAATAATTTTAAAATTCTCAGAATATTCCAAACTTAAATAAATATGAGTTTCGTAATTTTTGAAGAATTTTGGAATTAAATACGGATTTTACAAATAAATGAAATCAGAAAAATCATACAGGGCTAAATAATTGATGAAATATTGATTTCTAAATTTTATAAAATCCCAAAAATAATTATTGTAATTATAAAGTCATAAAAATATTTTTTAAAAAAAATAAAATATTTATGAAATTAGATTTTCAATAAAATCACTTTTAAAGACAAAAACAAAACGATACGACTCAGTAATTAATAATACAAATAATCCTCAATCACAACTGAGTCCCACACAATTAATATTACATATAACACATAGCAGACAAAATATCCATGCAATCCCTAATATTACTAAACGAACTCAATTTACCGATATCAATAAAATCGGCTTTCAAATAACTTTTGAAAATAATACATTTAAGCAAATATTTTTAGAAATTAACAAGGATCGATATAACACTTAACAATTAGCACATTACCATTTAATAACACAAACTCGTCAAATAGGAATAAAATATCCACCATTTTATTCTTTCTAAATCAGAAAATCACATAAACATATTCAAATAATAATAATAATAATTCTGAAAATACGGGATATTACAAATAACATCTACTCGACGGATGAGAAATATCTACTCGACGGATAAGCTATACATCTACTCGACGGATGAGAAATATATACTCAATGGATAAAGCAATATCCACCGGGAGTAGAGAAGTCAGGAAAGTTACTAGAGAACTCAAAAAGATATCGACAAGTCATTCCATCACTAGAGAACTCAGAGTTATCGAGAAGTCTATATCCATTCGAGAACTTAGGGATATCTACAAGGCAAGTGAAGTTATGAAGACTAGAGATCTCGATGAGCTGAAGATCTCTACAAGCCAAACTCATTATAGAGTACCAAACACCTCGATAAGCCTTTATACTTATCGAGATATCAAGTGTTCAAATGAATCAAACTGGAGATCTCAAAGTATAGTCTCGAAGTACAGAATTGCAGATCAGTTTAATATCCAAGATAAACAATCAACAAACAATCCAAGAGCTGGATTCACAAGTCTACAAAAAGAAGTTTGAAAAGTGTGCAAGACCAATGGCAAAGATTAACTGACAGAGGAAGATTAAAGTAAACACGGGATGCTAAAGATATGCGAAGCCAGAAATGGAAGATTTGCTTTTCTATAAATAGAAATGATAAGTGACAGTTTAGAAAAGCTAATAGCATGTTTATTATCCACTGTGTAAACCAGTAGTTAACTGAGCGATAAAGTTAACACTAGTCCTCTAGTTAGAAGTAAAAAATTAGAGAAAAATTCTTGTAACAATCTCGAGAAGAAGCTGAGCTCTTTAACTTAAAAGAGCTTTGAAATTTTGTAGCAAAGCATCTTAATTTTTAATAAAAAAATTAAGTGAGTTTTAAAGATCTGTGTTCGTTATTTTATGTAAGTTTAATTTCTGCATGAACACCTTTCTATACAAGATTTAATTTACTTTGTTCAACCATTATCTTTTAAGAAAAGCCTAAAATCAGAAAAACACATTCACCCCCCCCCTGTGTGTGATTCGTTACCTAACAATCCGTTGAACCCTTCAACTTCTACTTCGAAAGATGTCTCTCATCTGTTAACTTTCTCTGCACCACTTAAAATCTTAACTATCGTTACAAGTGCATATTATTTGGTAGATGTGCAATAACTCCTAGGATTGAGGGAAGGGAGTGAACAGAGTGAGAGGCTGAGTTGCTCTCAGGCAAAAGGAAAGGAAAAGAGTGAATCTATGCAAGTTATTTCTTCCAGCTTGGCAAAAGTGAGTTAGTGGAGTACCACCTTAGTAGGTGAAGGTGAGGGTGTGAGGGTGGGAAGCCAAGGGAAGCCCTTGATGCAAGAAAAGAAAGATTATGAGAGAAAAGCAGGTACAGAAGAATGGGAAGAGCCCATTATAAGTGAGTTAAGGGATGTCAATGAGGCTGAAAAGAGTCAGCTCTTTTAGCAAGATTATCAAGCTGTCTTAGACTCTGTTTCTTATGAAGATGAGGCATTTACTCACCCTGTTCCAGCTTATCAAGTTTTAGTTGAACAGGACAATGTGGCTGCTGAGAGAATTCTCAACTTGGTGCACACAACCGCTTCTATGCAAAAGGCCAAGGATGCAATCACTTCCATATCACCCACAGCTAGTGATGATGTTGATTATCCAACTGGTGGTTCTGAGGATATGTTTGAGGATGAAGATGATGATGAAGGAGATTACATGGATATAGGGGAGAAGGAGGCCCTAGCTCAAGATCAAATACTCCATCTTGGGTGTTTTCTAAAGAATGTGATCAGCACCATTTCAAATCCACTATCTTTCGCATCATTCAACAAACTCAGACAACTCTTCAAGCTACTACAAAAGCCAATACCAAAAGACTTCTTCAAGCACATCTAGAATCTCTACATCTACACCAAATTCAATCTCTCAAGCAAAATCTAGTTGTCACTGAGCTCAAGACAGAAATTGGTCAAACCAAGAAGGATATCACCGCATGATTGGAGGCTACCTTTCATACCACAACAATGGTAGATATCAACAGACATCTTAGGAAAAAGTCTGATCTAGCCAGCAAAGTGGACTCCTTAGACACAAGGCTCAAAACCCTGGAAACATCTATTACTCAAATTCATCCCCATCAAGCTCAACAAACTCTGGTACTTCAGAACCTTGTGGTTGCACAAACCTCAACCTCCACTAATGTTGATGCTAACAAAAAGGGGGAGAACGACTCTATTGTTCCAGTTAGTCAAGGGAAGTCAACAAGTGAGGGGGAGAAAGTCCTCAACATACAAGTTAACAAGGTGATTGTTCCAGTAATTACTTTCACTAAGCCACCAGCCTTTGACAGTATTGATCTGATCAAAATAGCAGCAGCTAAGTTGGAGTCAAATGACAAATAGAAGAATCTTGATGAAGGCATCAAGAAGAAATTTGGTCCAATTGAGAAGCAAGACAAAGTTATCTCTCATTCTTCTTAATTAAGACTAATTTCAGCAAATGATATGAGCTCAGGGAATATGGAAAGAGGCCAATGCTCATCCATCAAATCTCCGAAGGCCAATGTGACTTTTAAACCCAAGAGAAATTATCAAAAGAAATCAGATAAAAATCCGTTGGACCTAATGTATGAAACCCCTAAGCCAGATGGAAAGAAGCTGCCAGGAAGGTCCATTGATTTCTTCAAGTATCTCAGAGACTCAGTGCTAAAGAAAAGGATTGCTACAATCTACAGAAATAGTAAATTAATTTGTGTAGTGGCTGGACATCCACAGTTTGCAGAGGCTACGAAGGAAGAAAAGGTGAGGCTCAAACAACAACAAAAGCAATGTGTTTTAGATGCCAAGAACCAAACTGAGAAGCCTGCAATCACAGAAACTGATTTGCCAACTAAAACATCTGAGAATCTGATTTAAGGAAGGCAAGAAAAACCAAAGCAGACAAGGAGATTTAGAAAGAGGAAGCAGGATTTCAATGATGATAAGGAAGATTACATGCATGTCCAGTCTACAACTTCAAGTCAACCAGCCATACCAACAATAAAGGAGGCTGAATTCAAGGGTGATCCCAAGATAACCTTCCATGGCGAACCTGTAATTCCTACGGATGAACCCATAGATTGGGACAGTTTGCCTCTTCCTGATCTAAACATTCCAATCTTTGCCAAACCAAGAAAGACAAAGAAAAGAGCAGTCAAAATGGTCAAGCCTGTCAAATTTCAATCCAATTCAGTAACCAAACCCAAACCCATTGTCAACAAGGGAGATCAACTCTTCATTTGTGACATTAAAGAATTCTCAGACATAAATCTTTATCTGGATGAGCTAGAAGAAGTTAGATTTATTGATGCTTACAAACATTTTCCAGAAAGATTAGTCTTCAAGTACAAGGATGGAAGAAAGATGACTTGTCCACTTCACAGAATTCTCAATGAAGGTTATTCTATTTTGGTGAAGATTTTCACCTTAGTAAAGAAGAAGTTTGGATTCAACTTTGTTGCCAAGAGAATGGTATTGAACAAAATTGAGGAGATAATGAACAACAAAAGAAATCCATTGCTCTACCAAGAGTATTAACCATTCATTTTACTGGAGATAGGGTGCATTTAAGGCCATACTGGATAATGGAGTTCAAGGATGAAAAAAGCATCAGAAGATTCTTCAGACTAGAAGATCAGCTAAAAATCTATAGCAATGAAACTCTCAAGGAGATGCAAGAAAAGCTGGATCAGTCAAATGAGGATGAATTTGAATTCTACAGGCAACTCCAATACCAGATTGAAGAAAACAATGTGAAAGTGGGAAAGAAGTTTAGACAATCAAGGAAATGAGCTAAATTTGCTCAATGTAAAGGAGCACCTTGAAAATGATCTATGAGATTTTCTACAAACCTTCCTCTCTGTGTTTGTCAATAATTTGCAGCATTTGTTAATTTTATCTACTAGAAATCTGTCTGTATTCATGGGGTGTTTTGTTATTATCAAGTTTCTCTTAATTTATGGCTACAATTCCAGTAGACATAAATTGGGGGAGATTGTTAGAAATATGTTGTGCAATTGATGATATGTTGAACAAAACACTCAGTAGATTTAATTCAGTGATATTGTAGCTTTCAACGGATGATCAATTCAACATCTGTTGAAAGAGTAACTTATGTAACAATAAGAATAGTAGCACATTCCTGCATATAATAATGCTTTAGTGATCTAGATGTTGCAGAATGTTTTAGTCATTTTGACTACTAGATTGATATGCAAGATAGGTTGGTTAAATGTAAATATTAGATGCCTTCTAATCTTGTATAAATGAAATGGAGTCAACAACCAAGAAAACAGTTTCAACGGATGATCCACAAAGCTTCAACGGATGATCAACTGAAGCCTCAACGGATGAACAAATTCAAAAGAGCATCTAATAGTGACTTGACAGTCACATGCGTTGGTTGTGTGAAAATGGAAGGTGGCAGCCTAATTCAGGTTTTAGATAAAAAAGAAGCATTTTCATTTCCATCATATACTGAAGATATTCAAAGATGCTGGATTGAGAAATGAAGCAGCATGAAATTTGACCAGAGATATTTCGTCTTATTTGTTTGTCTTCTTATCATGTATCTTGGTGATATATAAACCAAAATTAGCAAGTTGAAAAATAACCAAGTTAGTAAGCAATTACCAGAGAAATAAAAAAAGCTACATCTGTAAAGAATTTCTCTGTTCTTTGTAAGTTCAACTTGTAAGCAGCTGTGTGCAAACATTGCATCACAGAGTTCTCATATTAATATATATCTCTGGTGGAAAAGTTCAATCCACCATAAAGTTTTTAAATACTTGTATTTTATTACTTTGTATTTTCATTTCATCAATACTTTCATTCCGCACCATAGCCAAATCAAACACAGTTATATATTCATAGTAGAACTGTTCTTAAAAATAAAAAAGTAGGAAAAATTGGATTCAACCCCCCTTCTGTAATTCTTTGTTAGATTGTTAGGGAATAACAAATCCCTACCGCAAGATCCATGTATAATGACTGGATAATTATGGAGAATAGATGTTTACCTTAATAAAACTTTCCTTCTGATTGTAATAGATGTTCTGATCTAGATGAACCACAACATTCCTCCTTTCGAAGATCTGTTCTCCAAGGTATCCACATGAACGTCCGATCATCCAACGATCATCGGAGCCGGTACTATCCGATTTGGTTACCTCTCTCTCTCTCTCTTACTCTCTCTAGCCTCTCTAAGATGTAGAGCTACTAGGGTTTTTTCTCAAAAACGTGATGTAACTTGTAACCCTAAAAATGTATATATAGGGGAGAGAGGATTAATGCCTAACCCTAAACCTAATGGGATTCTAAAAATGACCAATTCTGATTTTTGGGTTTACATTATTATTAAATTCGAATTCTAATATATATACAATTAATCAAGTCTCACTTAATTAATTTAATAATTAAATTCGAATTAATAATAATAAAATATTTAAATTCATAATTTAAATAACACTCCATTTTAAACATTCTTTGTGTGTGACCCTTCAGGTTATTATTACGTTGACAAAAATTTTATTTTCTAAAAATAAAATTATAAACAATGAGTGGCATCTAGTAACACATCATTGCTCCCCAAGTAATAATAATACTTGGTGATTCAATTGAACCTTTTGTGAATAATGTGCAATGTCATATAATCCCTTTAGCATTATAATATAGATCAAACTCAAGGCATGCATTGTGTCATCCTCTGTTAACGTTTAATCCTTCTTTCCTTGATCAATGACTAAACTATTAAACAAATCAGTATTTGAGCACGACCATGCTTTTTATAGTCTTACTCAATCAAGAGGCTAATAATACCACTCTTTTAATATAGGAGGGCTAAATCCCATTTAGATCATTCATATTTCTCATACGATTCATAATATACCCAATGTCTACTTTTATTATTACCCGGTCAAGGATAACTTTCAATAGTATCAAACTATATTAATTCTCGTATAGAAATATAATGATTTCAGGTCTAAGGACCAGTACATCATTATCACTGTGAGATTAACTTATGACACTTTAAACATGTAGTATCTCATAAAGGGTCAATCCAGTACCATGTATCTAATACATGTGCATGTGTTTTGACTTTATTATCACCATACCTATGATCAATGAGATGTGATCATCAGTCAACAAACACACTAGTCTCAATGTATTTATTATCGTCCTTTAACAATAATACTTGACTAGGGGCCTTTAGAAATATCAATACTATTCTCATAATCTCATTTATAAGTCACCTAGAGATATAGATTTACATATCATATTCCAATAATATTTATTAATCTAACATTTTAGTGGAGAAAATAAAGATATAATAAATTACTAAAGGATAATTCATATAATAATAATTAATAATCCAAATGTCTCATAACATAAACATAATAGTGTTGTCTCTAGGGCACACACCCTAACATATTGTACCGGAATCGTGTACTCTGGAGAACCCATCGTTTTCCTGCGAAAGGTTTGTAAAATTGCAGATTAGTCTCTGTAGTTTTGTAGATGGTGAAGTTTAGTCCCTATAGTTTGTAAAATTTTAAAAAAAGGGATTCCTGTTTTAAAAATTAATAAAAATTATATTTCCTATTTATTTTAATTTCAGAAATTCGTTTTTAATTATTAAAAATTTCAAAAATCATTAGTTTAATTCCAAAAATTATTTTTAATTTAAAAATAAATCCAAATTATTTAATTAATTAATTTTAGTTGATAATTAATTATTTAATTAGTCAACTAATTTAAATATTAATTGATTAATTGAATTAGTTGATTATTAATTAATATTAATCGATTATTTAATTAGATTTAATTATTATTTTTTATTTAAAAATTTTGAAAAATAGTTTCAAGCTTTAAAATATCATTTTAAATTATTTTCAAGGCTGGGTAATTATTATAAAATGATTTTAAAGTCAGATTCGGGTATTCGAACTTGTTATCTATTTACAAATGATTCGTCGACCCGTTTTAATTCCAAAAAATATTTAAAAATTCGTATTAAATACACGAAAAATCATTTTAACCTCAAATCTTCTTTGGTAATTATTTTTATCGAATATCTTACGTGCTATGTGCTATATCTGATCTGAATGATGTGCAATCAGCTTATGTGTATGTTGTTTAATTGTTTTTATCTTAACTTTCAATCCATTAGTCAAATTTGGGTGAAACGAAGGGTAGATAAAAGCTTGTAACGAATATGATAAGTGAGAATGACTATTGATAGATACTTGTGATGTCTAGTAGAGGAAGCAAGGCGTAGAAAGGGGAAGCAGATAGTCAGTGATTAGGAGTCGGTGAACGAGAACAAGTGAAGCATTAGCAGATTGAGAAAAGGCAAGTGATTCCTAAACTATCTTGATATGTGTTTGGAATAGTTCTCTTTTATATTGTAAGTGCTTTGAAGTATTTAACCTTAAACCCTAATTCCAGTTATTAATTTTGAGCCGTAAGCCTTATTCTTTGTAAACCATTGATTGTTGAATACCCAGATATGAACCACGGATATACGAAACTACTCCGCAAATACATACAAACTATATATTGATCACTGAACAAGAATTGTTTAATATACAAACCTTTATACCTTATACATTAGAAGATTAATCCTTATAACCACGAGACCTTGATTCTTCTGTTATCTGATTCTTTTATCGGCTTATAGCCAATCCTTGTACTTACCTTGTTATACCTTTTTGGTGATTGCAAATCACCTTATGCTTGAAGATAAATGTTTTTTATAATTCTGTTTATTGATTTACATTGCTTATTCTGTTATTGTTATAGAATTGGATCATTGTTTTATCGCAGTATTGTCACTATGACTTGCTGAACTAATTAGTTCACTCTTGCGAATCTGTTTATGTTCTTTTCTAGTTAAGAAGGAGCCCGTTGATAAAGAGGATCCCCAATCAAGTGTGCGAGCTAGGATTCCAGGTTGAAACGGAATAAGCTAGCTGAAGACTTTTGTTATAGTTTAAGTTTGAAATTTTGTAAGAATGTTTTATTTTCAGTTGTAAGTTAACCTAGATGGGTTTTGGTACGTTTGAAATTTAAGTGTGGTTGTGGCTTGTGTGCATACTTTAACCTATCGTGATTCGTGGAATATTCTATCATTCCTGTACCATCTTATCATTCCGAGCCTTCAGTTGGAGGGCCATCATCTGATCCACGCCCTGCTCTCCCACCGGTGTTAGCTATATTATCTCTTGCTTTGTCGGCTGTAACTCTGCAAGCTATTCCACCCTCTGGTATGAGGCCACCTATCCGAGGACCCCCACCTGTTGGTTCTGACTCTACCGGGCATTCAGTTGCGGGTTCATCTTTCTAGTTTACTACATGCCCTGTTCCATATTATCGGTATGAGGCTCTTCTTTTGGAGCAAGAGGCCCTGTAGGCACAGATTCAGGAGCTACAACACATTTTGAGGACCATAGATGTTGACAGGAGTGCGAGGGAGCTTCGGGATGAGATTCATGTGACCCGAAAGGTGCTTGAGGCTATAGTGCATGGAGCTACTTGTGAGTATGCGGCCTCAGATGCTCTTATGGGGTGTGCCAGATAGGTGTTAGAGGATCTTGCGAGGCCTGGTGGACCAGAGTTTCCATGGAGCTAGATAATAGAGATGATGTCACAGTTGTTATATGTACATTAGTGTGTAGTGTGTATCAGCAGACTTTTGGCTTGTATATATAGACTAGACTTGCTGATTAGTGTGTAGTCTTGTAATACCCTTTTTTTGCTGAAGCATTTTCACGCTTGTACTACCAAACTTTGATATATATGAGTACCTTTTCTTTTCCAGCATTGTCATTTACATTAATGCACTTGTTTTATTTTACTTCATTTACTGCACCAGTTATAAACTCGTGTGATAACATGTACCCTGTCACTTTAAACTGTTTAAATTCTGCAAAGAAGCATGCAATTTACTTAGTTTAACCACCGAAAATGTTTTCAAAAAGAGATATTTATGTTTTACAAAAAAAACTTTTTCATAAAAGAAATATTTGATTTAAAGGCTTAATAAGTTGTTTGATTATTTGAGGAAAATGCCTCAAAGTAGATATATTCGTTCTACCAACTAGAATGAAGAAACCAACAACAACAATCAAGACAACAATAACCAAAAGGCTAATCCAGGTCCCATAGACCCAACTGTAGCCCAGATTCTCCAGATCTTGGCTCAACAAATAATCAATTTGAGTGAACAGCAACAAAGTTAGAGAATTCTCAGGTAACTTTTAAGACTTTTCAGGCAGTGAATCCACTGAAGTTCAAAGGTTCTTTAGATCCAATTGAAGGGAGATTTTGGTTAAAGGAGATAGAGAAGTCATTTGCTTTAGTTAAGGTGAGAGAGGAACATAAATTTGAATTTGTAAGTTACTATTTGAAAATTGAAGCCACCTACTGGTGGGAAACTGTTAAGACATTGGAAGAAACGGATGTTGTTACTTGGGAAAGATTCAAGGAGTTATTTCTAAAAAAAAGTATTTTCCTCAGTTTGTTCAAGAGCAAATGGAATTGAAGTCTCTAGAGTTAAAGCAGGGAAATATGTCAGTAGTGGACTATGAAAGTAACTTGAGGAATTATCAAGGTTTGTAGCATTATATGTGGATACTGATAGAAAGAAAGCGAAGAGATTCCAGGAAGTACTTAAGCCATGGATCAGAGGGAAGGTAGCCAAAATTGAGTTAGACACGGATGCAGGAGTTGTACAAAAGGCTATGATTGCAGAGACAGAGAGTGAAATGTCACAGAAAGAGAAGGAGAGTAAGAAGAGAAAGTTTGAAGAAAATGAAGGATAGTCACAAGCGGGGAAGTTTCCAAATTTTAATCATAAGAAAGGCAAGTTTCATCAACGAAAGAATTTTAATTTCAGAAAGCAAAATACAGGCGACGGAGGACAAGGCAACCGTCCAGCCACTGGGAATCAGCCAAATCAGCAGTGGCCAGCTTTACCAGAATGCCAGATATACGAAAAGTAACATGAAGGAGTTTTAAATAAGTTAAATGTGGTTTGTTATAGATGTAACCAGAAAGGAAACTATTCAAGGGAGTGCCAGAATCAACCAGCCAGAGAATCAGTGAACAAGGATCAACCTACCAGGAATCAAGCGAGCAAGGTTCCAATAATTGGATTATATGCTTCAAGTATGGAAAGTCAGGACACATAGCGAGAGATTGCAAGACACCAGTTCCAGTCCGTAATGCGCTGAGAATCATGAGATCTACCCCAACAATGAATGAACCTCCAATAGCTAGAGTTTATGACATGTCTTTGAAGGATGCTATTCAGGAAACAGATCTTGTGGAAGGTACGCTTACTGTAAATTCTTTATGTGCCAAAGTGTTAGTAGATTCGGAAGCAACTCGATCGTTTATTTCTCAAGATTTTGTTGATAAGTTGAATTGTCCAGTTGAATTATTAAATGAAATAATGACTGTGGAATTAGAAAATCAAGGGTGTATATCTGTTAATCAAGTGTGTGTGAAATGTGAGATTGAGATTTCTAGCAATAAGTTTTATGTGGATCTAATACCATTTAAGTTAGGAGAATTTGACGTCATTTTAGGAATGGAATGGCTATCTAAGCACATGCTCAGATAGACTTTCGTAACAAGAAGGTAACTTTTTGAGACACCAAATGAGAAAGTGGTAATGTTTAAAGGTCAGAGGCAAGCAAAGAAGTTCTTAACGATGATTCAAGCCAAGAAGTTACTGCGACAAGGATATGAGCATTTCATTACTTATGTGATAGATAGAACTCAGGAGCCAACAAAACTTGAAGATATTCTAGTAGTTAATGACTTTCCATACGAGTTACCAGGACTTCCTCCAAATAGAGAAATTGAGTTTGCAATCGACTTAGCACCTGGAACGGAACCATTCTCTAAGGCCCCATACAGAATGACGCCTGTTAAAATAAAGGAACTAGCAAAGCAATTGCAAGTGATGCTAGAAAAAGGAGTGATTCGACCCATTGTATCCCCGTAGGGTGCACCATGTTATTTGTTAAGAAAAAGGACGGAAGCATGAGGTTGTGCATCGACTATCGAGAAATTAACAAGCATACTATCAAGAACAAGTATCCACTACCTCAAATCGACGATCTGTTTGACTATCTAAAGGGAGCTAAGTATTTTTCTAAGATTGATTTGAGATCCGGATATCACCAATTGAAGATTAAACCTGAAGATATACCAAAGACAACTTTCAGAACAAGATACGGTCATTATGAATGCTTAGTGATGTCTTTTGGATTGACTAATGCCCCATCAGCGTTTATGTACATGATGAACAGAATTTTCAAGGAATATTTGGACAAGTTTGTCATTGTGTTTATAGATGATATTTTAATCTACTCGAAGTCAACGGAAGACCATGCGGAGCATCTAAGGATATCTTTGGAAATTTTGAGAAAGGAAAAATTGTATGCTAAATTCTCAAAGGGTGAGTTTTGGCTACATGAAGTTCAGTTCTTAGGGCACATCATTAGTAACTAAAGAATAAAAGTGGACCAGCGAAGATTGAATCCGTTATGAATTGAGAAAGGCCAAGAATACCAACAGAAGTAAGAAGTTTCTTGGGATTAGTGGGATATTATTGTGACGGCCTCAACCCCGGGGTCAGGAGTTTACGTCATGAAACACAATTACCAACAATATAAACAACAAGATTATTATTAAAATATACTAACTTGACCCCAAACCAAGATCTGATCCAGGTTCAAGTATGGTTCATATTCACACTATTACAAACCCATTTATTCAACGTCTAACACACTCTAACTTTATTCAGCAACTCATCAAACCTTATGGCCTGATACAAACTACCTCAGAGGAGCCGGGTCCAGAAGGGGCGGGAACACGGGTCTGTCTGACTAGTCTTCCAGGCATCTGTGAGATATATATAACAGTTTGCAAGGGTGAGCATAATCGCTCAGCAGCACCGACATATGAATAATGGAATAAAAGCAGTAATGTAACAATAATAGGAACAGAGCTGTAATCATGATATCAACATTTTACAATGAAAATCGGAGATAACTGGATATCACTAACTAGCATGCTTTATCAAAACAACATAGCAGTGTGCTGTGTAAATACCAGAGTCCAATTTTAACATGTTAATCACATTTATAAAACCGCTGTATCAACTACTTATGCCCTTACGGGAATCACAAATCCAAATCAAATATGTAGCGGATATGTGAAGACAGCTGATCAGGCTATCAATACCAGACGGCTCTAACTGCCATCCCATTTACCTGTTCCGGAACTCAAAGACTAGCTAGGTCTCTGACCTACTGGACTAATTGATTTTATATGGCGCGCAACCGAATTAGCCTCTTATGCCACCTCAATAGGCCTACTCTGGCCCCAATGTATCCAATATCTGACCGTTTTATCCAGTTTTCAAAACATTTGTACCTCTCTCATTTCAAAACCATTTATTTTACCAGCACACATATAAAATCCAGTTCGCAATTCATTTCATCGAGATAGGTACCTTTCAAAGTTACTTTTCCCCAAAACAATTTGAAAACAGTGATTTATAACTACAGGGGATATGTAACTTAAAACGTTTCTGTTCCATTGTGAAAATAAAGCATTTAGCTATCCATATGTACTGGACCGTAAAAGAATGGTCAGGGGTACTTGTCTTTCAGTTATTCGGACACTCTAATTTATTCTTCTGAATTGACTTCTTCCCTCGAGATGTTGGACTCAGATCTACTGAATAACACAACCTAGTTAGTCCTGTTGACATTCTTGATATCCTCAACCCTATCTGATATAATTTAAATACCCCGACATGTATCTCATAATATTGTTTATACTTATTCATGTATCGAGAATACAATAATATTAGCGATAATATAACAAGACACATTTATTCAAGTACCACTCAGCTACATAATGAATCAAAATTAGCTTTTTTCATCAGAATGTAAAATATATAGATACATTTACATAGATAATAACCAAGTTTAAAAATATAAATAGATTTTATAAAAATACGCCCTTAATTTTCAAAATAATTTTCCGGAAAAATCGGCAGCATCTCGCTTAATTATAAACAACCAGTCAATATAAAATCGACATCAATACCATACAACATCAATTTCAGCCATCCAAATACTACTTATTAAACAACACTTATTTATACAATAACAAACAAAATCCCCAAGTCATTACTAACTTAAAATCTACATATCAACCGACCTCTAATACTCATGTACTCCCTTCACAGCCCCAAAACCTAACAAACAATGACTACAAATGATCACCGAGTCAACTCGGAACCATCTAGAACTCGCCCGAGCCAACTCAGTGTTAACCGCTGCCATTTCGCCCCAAACACCCCAAAATACTTTCGTAAAAATAAGAAACCGGGCTGAATTTGGTTTCCCAGAGACCACACAACATACATACATACATAAATTCCCACTAATTGCTTACATGTTTTCATGTATCTATCTACCTGATGGGCTGAAAAGATAAACGAGAAGGAAACTGGAAGAAAGAAGGTGGCTCGGAAATGGGCAGAAAGGAGGTTAACCGGAAAAAAAATAGAACGATGGAGTGGGGGAGGGAAGGGAAGACAGAGGCGGAGCTTTGTAGCGGAAGAGAAAGAGGTGGGTGTTTTCCGGAAAATCGAAATAAAGAAGAAGAAGAAGGGAAGTGCGGGTGTGGTGATTGGAAAAAAGAAGGGTGAAGTGAGAGAGAAACAAGGAGTGAGAGAGATATATAATTTTTTTATGCTTTATCTAATTAGTAACTGTAACATTCTAACATGCTTTCTAATCTAACACGTAGATATGGTAATTAACACGTATCCATAATTAATTGACACGTAACACTTAAAGATAAATATGTAAGTTTTGTGGTTCGATTTGTCTTAAACTTTGAAATTAACGGACTGAGGTGCATGAAAAATAATTCCCGAAAATTAAAAAAATAATATCAAAATGTCATAAATATCCCGAAGTTTACAAAGATATAAGTTTTGAAATTTTTAAAACACTTTTTAAGGTGCCCTTTGTACCTGCTTTTTAACAAATAACGAAACGACGCACGGATGAAACCGATCCTGAAAATTTCTAAAATAATTTTAAAATTCTCAGAATAATACGAAATTAATAAAATATAAGTTTCATGATTTTTAAAAATTTTCATAATTAAATATGGATTTTACCATTAAACATACTCAGAAAATCATTTAAAAATGAATAATTAATGAAATAGTGATTTCTCAATTTTATAAAGTCCTAAAAACAATTATTAAAATTATAAAATTATAAAACCAATTTTAGAAATAATCCAAGTATTTATGGAATTAAAACTACAATAAAATCACTTTTACAAGCGAAATAAAATCATATAACTCACTAATAAATCACACAATTCAATCCCACATATCAACAGATCATAAATAATTAAATAAAAATCAGTAACTGCTGCCAAAACCAATACACACCTTTATTTAATTATTCAAATCTTTATTACACTTTTAAATACTAAAGTAAAAAGAAAAATACACGAGTCGTCATATCCTTTCCCCCTTAAAAAGATTATGTCCCCAGAATCTGACTTAACTATATAGATGAGGATATTTATCAAGTATGTCTGACTCTAATTCCCAAGTAGACTCTTCTACTCGAGGATTTCTCCACAAAACTTTTACTATAGGGATCGACTTATTCCTATGGACTCGTTCCTTACGGTCTAGGATTTGAATCGGTTGTTCCACATAGGACAAATCTGGCTAAAGCTCAATTGGTTCATATTCTATCACTTGATTCGAACTAGGGATATAGGGCTTCAACATAGAAACGTGGAACACATTATTAATGTGCTGCCACTGCGGTGGTAATTCTATCTCATAAGCGACCTTTCCCACTTTCTTTAAAACTTCAAAGGGTCCTATAAATCTAGGGCTAAGTTTACCCTTCTGACCAAATCGTACTAACCCTTTCCAAGGTGATACTTTTAGTAATACCAGAGCTCCTATCTCGAAGTCCATATCTTTCCTATGCAAATCTGCATACTTTCTTTGTCTATCTTGGGCTGCTTCTAACGTTTTCTGAATCAACACTGTGGCGTCTCTGGTTTGCTGAACCAACTCAGGACCTAACACTTTCCTCTCTCCTACCTCATCCCAATACAACGGTGATATACACTTACGTCCATACAAAGCTTCGTAAGGTGGAATCCCGATACTGGTATGGTAACTGTTATTATACGAGAACTCAATCAAAGGTAGGTGTTCATCCCAATTACCTTTAAAATCTAAAACACAGACTCTCAACATATCCTCTATGGTCTAAATCGTTCTTTCACTTTAGTCGTCCTTCTGAGGATGATAAGCGGTGCTCATATTCAACTTTGTTCCCAGGCACTCTTAGAATTTAGTCCAGAACCTGGAATTAAATCTCGGGTCTCGATCTGACACTATAGACACAGGCACTCCGTGTTTTGGTAATTATCTCATCCAAGTATAACTTAACTAGCTTTTCCAACGAATATCTTTAATTGATCGGAAGAAAAAGCGCTGACTTAGTCAATCTGTCAATGATTACCCAAATAGCATCGTGATTCGCTCTCGTCCTTGGCAATCCCACTACAAAATCCATAACAATCTCTTCTCATTTCCATTGGGGAATCTCCAAAGGTTGTAACAATCCACTTGGTCATTGATCCTCTGCTTTCACTATTTGACATACATGACACTTACTTACCCAATTGGCAATATCCTTCTTCATTCCTGGCCACCAAAAGCTTCTCTTCAAGTCCTGGTACATCTTAGTATTACCAGGGTGGATAAGAAACCTAGAGTTATGCGCTTCGTGTAATACTTCATTCTTCAATTCCGTTACATTAGGAATCCAAACTCTGGATGAAAATCTATATAACCCTTGATTATCCTTTTGAGTACCCAACTCTTCTCCTGTCAAAGTATCCAACTCTTGTTCTATAACTCCTTCTTGACACCTTCTGATCTTTTCCATTAATGCCGGCTGGAAGGTAATTTTGTATAGTTGCTCTTGATTCTCACTAGGTACTCGGACCTCAATCTCCATTCTTTCCATGTCTTGTGCTAGTTCTTCCGCCATCTTAATCATATTCAACCTTTCTTTTCTACTCAAAGCATCAGCTACCATGTTGGCTTTACCTAGGTGATAATTAATCGAACAATCGTAGTCCTTAATCAGTTCTAACCATCTTCTCTGCCTCATGTTCAAATCCTTCTGTGTGAATATGTACTTCAGGCTCTTATGATCTGTGTAAATATCACATTTCTCTCCGTACAAGTAATGACGCCATAACTTCAGAGCAAACACTATAGCTGCCAACTCAAGGTCATGAACTGGATATTTCTGTTCGTGAGGCTTTAACTGTCTAGAGGCATAAGCAATAACTTTATCATGCTGCATTAGCACACAACCTAATCCTTTCAAAGAAGCATCACTATAGATCACAAAGTTTCACGTCTCATCTGGAAATGCTAACACTGGAGCCGTCACTAATCTTTGTTTCAATTCCTGGAAACTTTCTTCACACTTTTTTGTCCAAACGAACTTCTCGTTCTTCCTGGTCAACTTTCAATGGGGATGTAATCTTCGAGAAATCTTTCACAAACCGTCGATAATATCCTGCTAACCCAAGAAAACTTCATATTTTTGTCGGTGTCTTCGGTTGCTCCGACTTTGATACGTATTCAATCTTTACTGGGTCTACTTTGATACCTTCCTTACTCACTACATATCCAAAAAACTTTACTTCTGTCAGCCAAAACTCACACTTGGATAACTTTGCATACAATTGCTTTTCTCTTAACTTCTGAAGGGCAATCTGTAGATGCGTTGCGTGATCTTCTGGATTCTTTGAATATATGAGGATGTCATCAATAAATACAATAACAAACTTATCCAGATACTCCTTATATACCCTATTCATCAAATCCATGAAAGCCGCTGGCGCATTCGTCAATCCAAACGACATCACTAGAAACTCGTAATGGCCATACCTTGTTCTGAATGCAGTCTTGGGGATATCTTCAGGCTTTATCTTCAGTTGGTGGTAGCCAGATCTTAAGTCAATCTTTGAGAAGTAAAATACGCCCTTAAGCTGATCAAACAAATCGTCGATTCACGACAAAGGGTACTTATTCTTTATTGTCAACTTGTTCAGCTCTCTGTAGTCAATACACAATCTCATACTTCCATCCTTTTTCTTCACAAATAGCACTGGAGCACCCCACGAAGAAATATTGGGTCGGATGACTCCCTTGTCCAATAATTCCTGAAGTTGCTTAGCCAATTCTTTCATTTCCATTGGGGCCATCCGGTATGGAGCCTTAGAAACTGGTTCAGCTCTAGGAATCAAATCAATAGAGAACTCTATCTCTCGATCAGGTGGCAATCCTGGTAACTCTTCTGGGAAAACATCAAGGAATTCTTTCACTATGGGAATCTCATCCAAAATAGGGGTCTCTTTCTTCGTATCCACCACATGAGCTGAATACGCCTCACACCCTTGCCGCAACAATCTCTTTGCTTGCATCACTGAAAGGAACTTTCTATCTTGACTCTGTCCTTAGTAACTGATCCTTTTATTATCTGGGGTGTACATAACAACTCTTTTTTTCTTACAGTTATATTCTCCTTATGTAAAGACAACCAATCCATACCTAAAATAATATCAAAGTCTCCCAACTCGAAAGGTATTAAGTCAATAGGGAACATATATTCTAAAATTTCTCGGGAACATCCAGGACAAAATTGACTTACAGTTACTTTATCTTTATTAGCCACTTCTATGGTCAAAGGTTCTTCTAGGTCTTCCAACATCAATTTCGTTTTATTAACACAATTCACAGATATAAAAGATTTGGACGCTACCGAATCAAACAAAACATTAACAGGTACAGAATTAAGAGTAAGCGTACCTGCAACCACATCGGAGTCATGAAATGGAGACTTCAGGGTCATCTTAAAAGTCCTAGCTCTAGCAGTACTGGTTGCTGGTCCTTGGGACACACTCCTTCCAGCATTACCTTGGGTCACTGACCTGCAATTCCTAGCTATGTGTCCCACTTTGCCGCAACTAAAGGAAGTAACCCCTTGAATCTCAGACTTACACTCCGTGGAGTAGTGACCTTTCTGTCCACATTTAAAATAATTGATATTCTCTCGGAACTTTCCACTGTGCTTCTTCCCACACATCTTACAATCACCCACTGGCTTATTCATCCTTGTCGGGGCAGAGTTAACTAAAGTAGTACCGGTTTCGTCTGGGGAAAATTCTGCCTCTTGAACATCTTATTCTTACCCTTTCCAAACCAACGCTGGAACTTCCGACTCGCTATTCCTGATTCTGACCTAGCAGGTCCACTTTTAAATTTCCTCTTCTTCTCACCCTACTCCTTTGCAGCCAACCTCTGATCACTTTCTATCACTAGGGCAGCCTGAACTACCGAAGTATATGTCTTGAGTTGTAAGACTACAACTCCACTCCTTATTTCTGGCTTCAACCCTTGTTGAAACCGCTTCGCTCGTTGAGCTTCGGAACTCACATATTCCGGTGCTATACGGGCCAACTCCGTAAACTTTGCTTCATACTCCGTGACACTCCTATCTCCTTGTTTCAATTCCAAAAATTCCATCTCCATTTGACTCTGGAGATAGTCCGGAAAGTATTTCTCTAGAAAAAACTCTGTAAATCTGGCCCATGGAACTGGACTTTCTCCTTCTAGAGCTCACGTAGATTCCCAGCAATAATTTGAATCATTCATTAGAAAATAACTAGCATAGTCCGTTTTTAAATCCTCACTCACCTTGGTGAGCGCAAACGACTTTTCCATCTCCTTTAACCATATCCTGGCAGCAACAGGATCTACTTTACTTTAAACTCTGGGGGATTCACTGCTTGAAAAGACTTAAAACTAACACCCTGTTTTGCCCCCCTCATCTCATGCTGCTGCTGGATTTGTAGTTGTTGTATGAGCTGCTGTTGCTGTTGTTGTTGTTGTTGTTGTTGTTGTTGCAATTGTTGCTGCTGCTGCTGGAATTGTTGTTGTTGTTGGGCCAGCTGTGTAGACTGCTGACGCAACAAGTTCATCAATTCACTCATGGAAGGATCCCCAGCAGATCCGTTATTGGGTTGATAGTTTCTCTTTGGTGGCATCTCCTGAAACATAACAGTCATATATAAGAAAATGGATTGCTCCAGGCAGTTTATATTTATGCATCAGGAGAGCGTTGCCACTAAGACAATATTCACATCCCTAGTTTAATTAGATCCGTCCTGAGTGAATAATTATAATCTAAAAATACCATTAACAGAAACAACAATAATAATAACAACAATAATAGCAACGCATAATACATAAAAACTGAGTAATAGAATAAAGCAACTACAATACAATAACCAACATAATCCAACTAGTACAACTAAAAATTCAACCGAGAAGAAACCATCCGAATACACACCAAAATTGGCTGTCATAGCAGCCTCGCCTACTATAAACTATCACAACATAATGTACATATACAAAGTAAACAACTACAGAACTCCTAGAAGGCAACTCTGAGCTATGTATCTCTCTGCTGCAACTCTGTCTAGCCACTACCACTGCCACCAATGGAACCTAGCTCAAACACTAGCCAGTTCACTAGGTTCTGATACTGCACAGCTCTAAACTTTGAGCTAATGAAACGGTCAACAGATCTGGCCCTCTCAACCGACATCTGGGTCAATACTCGCACACGGGCCCGCACCCTAGGGGAAGGGGCAGAAATGCCCTGGAAAGGTGCAATAGGTATCTGATCAAACTGAGCAGCCAACTCCGAACTCTGATAAAGGAAGTATTCACCGCTCGGTGAACATGATAAGGGATCGGTGAAGAAGTACCACTAGGGGCCACCGGAGGTACTGGAGGTCTCATCATGGAAGAACTAGGACCACAGCCGGGAGGGAAATCCCTAACAACAGACACAGACCTACGTACCCAACGGGGACGAGTACCAGGTCCAAGGATGTCTCTCAGTATAAAGGAAGGGACTGGTGGAGGAGGCATAGGGGTCTCCTCTGCAACAACATCCATGGGTCTCTTAGAATCTGAGCTATCCGAATCAGAGGGATTCTCCCGGGATGGAGAACTCAAAATCGCAATAGGCCACTATCAAAAAAATAAATATACAGGGAAAACACAACCAGGTCAAGGCAATTCTATCAAAACATTTAATAGATGTCAGGGTAACGCCGTCGGAACCCTCGACTGACTCTAAAGGTGTGCTCCTCTATATGAGTTGCTGACTCACACCTAAAGACTCACGTTATCACCTACTCGACACAATCCCTAACCTGAATTAGGGACTTGAACCTGTAGCTCTGATACCAACTGTGACGGCCTCAACCCAGGGGTCATGAGTTGACGTCACCAAACACAATTACCAACAATATAAACAACAAGATTATTATTAAAATATACTAACTTGACCCCAAACCAAGATCCGATCCAGGTTCAAGTATGGTTCAGATTCACACTATTACAAACCCATTTATTCAACATCTAACACACTCTAACTTTATTCAGCAACTCATCAGACCTCATGGCCTGATACAAACTACCTCAGAGGAGTCGGGTTCAGAAGGGGCGGGAAAACGGGTCTGTCTGACTGGTCTTTTAGGCATCTGCGAGATATATATAACAGTTTGCAAGGGTGAGCATAATCGCTCACTAACACCGACATATGAATAACGGAATAAAAGCAGTAATGTAACAATAATAGGAACAGAGATGTAATCATGATATCAACATTTTACAATGAAAATCGGAGATAACTGGATATCACTAACTAGCATGCTTTATCAAAACAACATAGCAGTGTGCTGTGTAAATACCAGAGTCCAGTTTTAGCATGCTAATCACATTCATAAAACCGTTGTATCAACTACTTATTCCCTTACGAGAATCACAAATCCAAATCAAATACGCAGCGGATATGTGAAGACAGCTGATCAGGCTATCAACACCAGACGGATCTAACTGCCATCCCATTTACCTGTTTCGGAACTTAGAGACTAGCTAGGTCTCTGACCTGCTGGACTAATCGGTTTTATATTGCGCGCAACCGAATTAGCCTCTTATGCCACCTCAAAAGGCCTACTCTGGCCCCAATGTATCCCATATCTGACCGTTTTATCCAGTTTTCAAAACATTTGTACCTATCTCATTTTAAAACCATTTATTTTACCAGCACACATATAAAATCCAGTTCGCAATTCATTTCATTTGAGATAGGTACCTTTCAAAGTTACTTTTCCCCAAAACAATTTGAAAACAGTGATTTATAACTACAGGGGATACGTAACTTAAAACATTTCTGTTCCATTATGAAAATAAAGCATTTAGCTATTCATATGTATTGAACCGTAAAAGAATGGTCAGGGGTAGTTGCCTTGCAGTTATTCAGAGACTCTAATTTATTCTTCTAAATTGACTTCTTCCCTCGAGATTTTGGACTCATATCTACTGAATAACACAACCTAGTTAGTCCTGTTGACATGCTTTATATCCTCAACCCGATCTGATATAATTTAAATACCCCGACTCGTATCTCATAATATAATAAGACACATTTATTCAAGTACCACTTAGCTACATAATGAATCAAAATTAGCTTTTTGCATTAGAATGTAAAATATATAGATATATTTACATAGATAATAACCAAGTTTAAAAATATAAATAGATTTTATAAAAATACGCCCTTAATTTTCAAAATAATTTTCCGGAAAATTCGGCAGCATCTCACTTAATTATAAACAACCAGTCGATATAAAATCGACATCAATACCATACAACAACAATTTCAGCCATCCAAAGACTTCTTATTCAAAAACACTTATTTATACAATAACAAACAAAATCCCCAAGTCATTACTAACTTAAAATCTACATATCAACCGACCACTAATACTCATGTACTCCCTTCACAGTCCCGCAACCTAACAAACAATGACTACAAACGATCACCGAGTCAACTCGGAACCATCAAGAACTCGCCCGAGCCAACTCAGTGTCAACCGCTGCCATTTCGCCCTAAACACCCCAAAATACTTTCGTAAAAATAAGAAACCGGGCTGAATTTGGTTTCCCAGAGACCACACAAGATATATACATAAATTCCCACTGATTGCTTATATGTTTTCATGTATCTATCTACCTGATGGGCTGAAAAGATAAACGAGAAGGAAACTGGAAGAAAGAAGGCGGCTCAGAAATGGGCAGAAGGGAGGTTAACCGAAAAAAAATAGAACGACGGAGTGGGGGACGGAAGGGAAGACAGAGGTGGAGCTTTGTAGCGGAAGAGAAAGAGGTGTGTGTTTTCCGGAAAATCGAAAGAAAGAAGAAGAAGGGAAGTGCGGGTGTGGTGATTGGAAAAAAGAATGGTGAAGTGAGAGAGAAACAGGGAGTGAGAGTGATATAGAATTTTTTTATGCTTTATCTAATTAGTAACTGTAACATTCTAACATGCTTTCTAATCTAACATGTAGCTGTGGTAATTGACACGTATCCATAATTAATTGACACGTAACACTTAAGATAAATACGTAAGTTTTGTGGTTCGATTTGCCTTAAAATTTGAAATTAACGGACTGAGGTGCATGAAAAAAAATTCCAGAAAATTACAAAAATAATATCAAAATGTCATAAATATCCCGAAGTTTACAAAGACATAATTTTTAAAATTTTTAAAATACTTTTTAAGGTGCCCTTTGTACCATTAAACACACTCTGAAAATCATTTAAAAATGAATAATTAATGAAATATTGATTTCTCAATTTTATAAAGTCCTAAAAATAATTATTAAAATTATAAAATTCTAAAACCAATTTTTGAAATAATCCATGTATTTATGGAATTAAAATTACAATAAAATCACTTTTACAAGCGAAATAAAATCATATAACTCACTAATAAATCACACAATTCAATCCCACATATCAACAGATCATAAATAATTAAATAACAATTAGTAACTGCTGCCAAAACTAATACACACCTTTATTTAATTATTCGAATCTTTATTACACTTTTAAATATTAAAGTAAAAAGAAAAATACACGAGTTGTTATAATTATCGGAGGTTTGTTCAAGATTTCTCGAAGATTGCGACTCCTTTGACGAAGCTTACCAGGAAAATGAGAAGTTCATATGGAACGAGAAGTGTAAAAAAAGTTTTCAAGAATTGAAGAAGAGGTTGATCATGAAACCTGTTTTGTCACTATCAGATGATCAAGGAAATTTTATAATCTATAGTGATGCTTCTCATAGGGGATTAGGTCGTGTCTTGATGCAACACGATAAAGTAATTGCATATGCGTCTAGATAACTAAAACCTCATGAGCAGAAGTATCCTAACCATGAATTGGAACTAGTAGCAATATTATTCACTTTGAAGATTTGGTGAGATTATCTATATGGAGAAAATATGAGATTTATACGGATCATAAGGTTTTGAAATACATATTCACGCAAAAGGAACTCAACAAGATACAAAGAAGGTGGTTGGAGTTGATTAAGGATTATGATTGTGTGATTAACTATCACCCAGGTAAAGCGAATGTAGTAGAAGATGCATTAAGCCGAAAAGAGAGATTGAACGTGTTGACAGTACCCGAGGAGTTATATAAGGAATTTCAAAAATTGGAATTGGAGATCAGAGTTTGCAAGCCCAATGAAGCAAAGATGTATAATATGACTTTTCATCCAAAATTTTTAGAGAAACTAAAGAAGTGTCAAGAAGAAGTAATGGATCAGGACGTCAATCTATTGGTAGGAGAAGAGTTATGCACACAAAAGGATGATCAAGATATTCTATGAATATCTTCCAGAATTTGGATTCCACCAGTGACAGAGTTGAAGAATAAAATTCTACAAGAATCCCACAATATAAAACATTCAATCCATCCAGGGAGAACCAAGATGTACAAAGATCTAATGGAAAATTATTGGTGGTCAGATATGAAGAGAGAAATTGCAGAATGGGTCAACAGATATAATACGTGTCAGAGAGTTAAAAGCAGAGCACTAGAGACCAAGTGGATTATTAAAACCATTAGAGATTTCAGAATGGAAATGGGAGCACATTGTTATGGACTTTATAGTCGGATTACAATGGACGAAAGCGAACCACGATGCTATCTGGGTTCTAGTGGACAAATTAACTAAGTCGGTTCATTTTCTGCCTATCAATGAAAGATTTTCACCGAACAAGTTGGTTCACATGTATCTGAAGGAGATAGTAGTCCGTCTTGGAGTCCCGTATCTATTATATCTGATCGAGATCCACGATTCAATTCAAGATTTTGGAGAAATTTTCAGGAATGTTTGGGAACTCAATTAAATATGAGTACAACTTATCATTTACAAACTGTTAGATATAGTTGATAATGTCATATCTAATATGATTTATGTTTAGTTTTCAGATCTTACTTGTACAGGACAAATCAGTACTTAATAGAAATCAGCACTTATACTGAAGTCAGAACTTAAGTCATCAGTACTTAAGGTTCAGGAGATATTTATTAGGAGATAATATCAGGACTTAAAGGAAACTTTCAGATAAGGAAGGAGGCTGATTGAAAGGAAAGAAGATCAAGACAAACGTAAGAAGAAATATGCATGAAGAAGGAATTCTATGAAGAATGGAATACTTGGAAGAAAAGATAACTGATTGATATATTTTAGGAAGCAGAACTATATTCCATATCAATTAGCGATTATCTTGTAATTGTGTGATATATAAACACAGACATAGGGTTTACACTATAAGTGTTATCATTATCGAGAATATTATTCAATATAACCCTAACAGCTCTCGTGATATTTGTTCATCACTGAGAAAGGGCAGTTCCATATTGTAACAGAGTTTATTATATTAAATAAAGTATGTTTTCTGTTACTTGAGTTTTTTAATTCGATTGATTGTGATAAACACTGTATTCAACCCCTTCTACAGTGTGTGTGACCTAACAAGTGGTATCAGAGCAGATCTGTTAACACACAAACAGTTTAAGATCCAAAAACAATCATGTCTGAAGCAGAAACTCCAACCAAGCCCACCAAACCTGAAGAACCTCCAAAGACTCAAATCCACAGTCGATATGAGACCATTAGAGTTCCCATAATGAAACCATCTGAATATCCCATATGGAAGGTGAGGATGACTATGTTTCTGGAAGCTACTGATCCAGAATATCTTGACAGAATCCATGAAGGACCTCACAAGCCAACCAAACTCGCTATTGCAGTTACAGGTGAAGCAGCAAACTCTGTACCAAAGGAGAAGAGTGATTATACTGCTGAGGATATCGCATCAATTGCTAAGGATGCTAAGGCACGACACTTGCTGCATAGTGCCATTGATAATGTAATGTCAAACAGGGTAATTAACTGCAAGACTGCAAAAGAGATATGGGATGCGTTAGAGACAAGGTGCCAGGGAACTTATTCGATTAAGAAGAACATGAAGACAATACTCACTCAAGAGTATGAACACTTTGACTCAAAGCCTAATGAGTCATCGACTGATCTATATGACAGATTTGTCAAACTCTTGAATGATTTGTCACTAGTTGATAAGGAGTATGATCTTGAAGATTCAAACCTTAAATTCCTGTTAGCTCTTCCTGAAAGTTGTGATTTGAAGGCAACAATTATAAGAGACAACTATAATCTTGAAGAAACAACTCTTGATGAAATTTATGGGATGCTCAAGACTCATGAACTTGAGATGGAACAAAGAAGCAAGAGGAAAGGAGGAAAGTCGAGGACAGTTTCTCTTAAGGCTAAAGAAGAATCCCCCAAGGCAGCTACCTCAAGGAAAGGTAAGGGAAAAGCGCTCATCACAAAGTCTGATACTGAGTCATCAAATTCTGATAGTGATGATGACTCGGAAACTGAAAGCTTGCCTGAGATGGATGTTGATGAAGAGATGATGAAGCTGTGTGCTCTTATGGTGAAAGGAATCACAAGGATTGCATACAGAAAATTCAGGAAGGAAAAGAAGTTTTCCAGGAAAGGTGCAAGTTCTGATAAGAAGAATTTCAGAAAGTCTGAAGGCAAAGGAGGAAAGTCTGACAGAGGAGATTACACAAATGTCAAATGCTACAACTGTGGTGAGAAAGGCCACATATCTCCTGATTGCAAGAAAGTGAAGAGTGATAAAGGCAAGGCTCTTGTCACATAGAAGAAAAGGTGGACAGACACTTCAGATTCTGAAAGTGAGGAGAACTATGCCTTGATGGCATATGCTGATATGGAAAATGCTGATAGTAGTTCTGATGCTGCTGATTTAAAGGTACCTCAAACTACTTATGCCTTTCATACTGATGATATTAATAAGTTGAGAAGATATCTTAAAACCATGTTTATTAGTTAGAGAGATCAGACTTTAAGATGTGAAAGATTAACTTCTGAAAATCTTGCTTGTAAAAAGAGGAATGATTATTTACAAAAAGAGTTAGTCATGTTCCATCAAACTCAGAAAGATAGAGATGATGCTTTCTTTGTTAGGGATGAAGTACTTAAAATGAATGAATCTCTAAAAACTGAGTTAGAAAAGGAAAGAGAGATTATCAGGACTTGGACTAACTCTGGCAGAACAACTCAGAATTTGTTAAGTAGTGGAAACTGGAAAGAGGGCTTAGGTTATGGAGATGATAAGAATGATAAAGGAACTGTAGAAATTAAGCCTATAGTTGTTAAACAAAAGACAAAGTTAAAACCTGTTAAGTTTGCAGCTGTAAAGTCTGATACTGAGAAATCAGAAGTTAAAGAGGAATTAACTTCTGACAAACTAAAACAGGAAAAGACAACTGAAGTTAACGTAGGCTTAATGACAAAGAAGCAGCTTAAACATAAGCTGAAAGATGTTAAGAATGTAAACAAGGTACAGTCACCTAGGAAAAATAGGAATGGAAAGGAAGGTGTGAATAAAAGCAATGATTATAAGCCTGTTTCTAATGCTCCTAGAAAAACATGTCATAACTGTGGAAGTTCTAACCATCTGGCTTCTTTTTGCAGGAAGAATAAGAACATAAACTCCTTACCTTCAAAGTCAGGAGTTAAGAGTCAGTCTATTAGATATAGGCCACAAAATCCTTATTTTCATTGTGGTAGTTTATGGCATTCCACTTATACTTGTAAGGAATATCATAGTTTGTACTATGATTATTATCAAATAAAACCTTCTTTAAAGAAAGTTAGCATTGTTCCTTCTAGTGTAAGTTCTGATACAAAGTCTGATAGTGTAAATGCTGGTAAGAAAAATGTTAACACAAACTCTGATGCTAAATCCGCTGCAAATGTTAACAAACTTAATAAGGCCAAAGGATCCAAGCAAGTCTGGGTCCTTAAAACTAATCATTAGTGGTCTTTGTGATTGCAGGGCAACAGGAAAATATCCTAGTTCTGGACAGTGGATGCTCAGGACATATGACTGGAAATAAAGCCCTGCTATCAGACTTTATGGAGAAGGCTGGCCCAAGTGTTTCTTATGGAGATGGCAACATTGGAAAAACACTGGGATATGGCAATATCAATCTTGGGAATGTCATCATTAAAGAAGTAGCTCTGATCTCAAGACTTAAACACAATCTGCTGAGTGTTAGTCAAATTTGTGACAGAGGTTATCATGTGGATTTCTTTGAAAAACACTGTGAAGTTGTAAGTAAATCTATATGCAAGGTTGTTCTGAAAGGATACAAGCATGGTAACATTTATGAAGCCAAGCTTTCAATAAGTACTGATGGTTCTGCAATCTGTCTGATGAGTAGAGCATCAATTGAAGAAAGCTGGAACTGGCATAACAAAAGTTGAAAGCCTAGCCTACTGGTAGCTCCTACCTTAGCTATAACGGCATCAATGCCTACAGGAAACTGCGGAACGTTTCCTATCCGCTCGCAAATTGGGAGCTTGGTCCTGATCATCTTGTCTATCTATTGTTGTGTGATGAAAGAAGAAAGCAAGGGTGAGCAATAAGCCCACCGAAATAATATGTATAATAATTAACAATATATGAGCATTCTCATAGTACTCATGAAAGTCTTGGTCAAAAGAAATGAACCAAGTTTGATCTCTTAACGCGACCAAGTCGCAAAATATTCAGTATATATGTACATATACTTTTCAAAATCTTGGAAGTCCTCTTCCATGCATAATAAACACAGAGTTCCAGTTTATAACTGTATAAAAATATCGTTGCAAGGTGATCTCATATATCTAACCTTGTCTCAACGTTTTTGTGAAAATCTTTGTCATGCATAAGATAATCATTAACCAGATATAAGTTGAAAAGATGAAGTTACAAGATACTCCAATAAGTCCCGATATATATACACCTATATATATATACATTTCATACACTCCTTGAAAACCTCTGTTATGAAAATTATAAATAGAGTTGTAATATCCAATAAATTTGGAAAGGAGAAAACCTTGGCATAAACCTGATATCTTGTTGATCAGGCAAAGATACCAATAAGTAACCTTTTCTACTAGTAGATGGACGAATTCCCCACTGGTCATCACCCTGGCCGCAATAGGACCTTATGCTGGACTGCCACTCAGCCACTTACGCATTTGATGGACTCCCACTGAGCCACTTATACTTTCATGGACGCCCACTGAGCCCATGTTGCTTATACCGACTCAATAGATGGACTTACTTCCCGAACGTTGGGTAAGTAATCAATTCATTTATCAAAACAGCAACCTCGTTGCGAATATACAATACACCACAGAGCCGGATCCCTCAGGTTTTGAGCAAATATTTAAATCCCCTTCGAAAGGAAGATCTTAAATATAAAAATGAGTTTTGGGATCCGCTCTAACTTTTAGAAAATCATTTTGAAGACTCGAAAACATTTTTAAGAATGTTTGGAGTAATGCTGATTTAATAAAATAAATCAGTCCCAATATATTTAGAAACTATCTGAATATTATTATTTAAATAATATTCCCATAAAGAATAATCTTTTTAAAAATAATTGAAGTAGAAGTTTTAAAACTCATACTTGGAATGAATATTAATAACCAAAGATATACTTATACGAAAGTATGATCTTTATTTGAATAATCGAAAATAAGTTTGATTATCGAAACATTATTCTTTAATAAAATAAAGAATATTTATTAATAACTAAGCGGAGTCATAAGTCCACGAATGAAGATTCAAAATAATATTCATAAAATAAACGGAGTCATAAGTCCTCGAATGAATATTCAACTGATAATATTCATTAATTAAAATAAACAGAGTCATAAGTCCTCGAATGAATATTCAACTAATATTCATTATTTAAAATAAAGTTATCGAATAAAACTTATTCGATTAATAGTTTTGAAAACTATATCAATATATATATAAATATATATATATATAATATACTCGGGAACATCGACTCCCGGTTTTAGAAAATGTTCACCTTTGGGTCCCCTATACTAAGGGTATACGCAACTACTGATTATCTCTAGCATATGTATTATGCAACTATAAGCATTTGAATCAATAGATATATATCAAGATTACGAAACAGACATGCATATATACCATATCACATGCTCCAATATATCGCAAGATTTGCTAATTAACCATCATGCATCTATCACAAGATAATGCATATACATATATACATCACAACAACAGTATAACGGGTAGAAAACTTGCTTGAGTGCTCCGGGGTAGACTTAAGCTTAGAGTGGGTCTGGTAACCTATGAACAACAACATAAGCCAGAATTAAACCAAAGTCGCTTAAGAATCTACACTTTAACCAACTAGACTCTAATGCTCGCTTTTGCGCTTAACGATTCACTTAAGTCGCTCGAGTACCCTCGGCTCCACCATTTTTAATAAATTAACCATTAAGGGATTTAAGGAGATTCTTTCGTGAGTATCCTCCCAACTGCCTAATCCACTTTACATAATTGTTTTATACTCCAATTAGTAATTTAAGGGCCTTAACCAAGGTTTCAAAGTAAGGCGAGGGGTAATGGTTCGGTCGTGAAATGCCGTTATTTAAAACGGTCGTTTCTCCTAAACCGTACATCGGATTCAAGCGAACCACGTATCAAAACGAAGCTCGTAATATGAAATATCTAATCATGGTAATGGTCAAAACCTAACAGTGAGTTCTCAGGTACTGATGTTAAGAACAAAACCAGTCTAAGGTAAATTGGGCATTACGACAACTATATTTACGCGATTACCAAATTTTATACCACTCCAATCAATATCAAACCACGACCAATCATCACCATTCCACCATCATTCAACCACAATACAATATCATTCAACCATAACTCAATATCTCAACTTATTCATCTAAACCAAGTCAAAAATGTGACCAAGAACTTTAAATCCAACAAGTATCACTCCTAACTCCAAAATAAACAAAACCACTTACTAAACAAAGCTCTAAACATTATTACACACCCATTACACTAACCCATCATCTAAACATTAGGAAATCCAAACAAAAAAACTTAAGAGTATGATCAGGAAGAGTTATACCTTCCTTGAAGCTTTTAATCCATGAAAGATCCTTGGAATGCCCATGGAAGCCTTAATCTAACCTCCTACAAGCTTGATCTTTCAAAGAAATCAAGAACACAAAAATTAATTTCAAGAAAGTACTATTTACCATCTTCTTGAATGATTTATAGGAAATGCTAGGAAAGGATTTTGAAGCTAAGATTACTAGGAAGTATGTAACTTAACTAGGAGAAGCTAGGATAATTACCTTGTAAATTAGCAAGTGGTGGAGCTTGGACTTCCCATTTCTTAAGAAAGAGGCCGAGAGCTTCAAGAAGAAAAAAAAGAAGTCAAGTTGTGTTTTTGTGATTTGTTTTGCTTGCCTTGGTTGGTTGCTTTTGTTTTGATTAATTACTTTTAACCATGGTGAATTTTGTGTGGTTTAGAATCAACCAACACTTCCTTCCCTTTTTGTCATGCTCATGTCATCCCCTTATGTCATCATCCCACACTTGTCCTCTTCTTGTTTGTGAGATGACATCACCCTCCACTAACTATTTGATTAACTCCTAATCACTTGGCTAATGACCGCTGATTTGTTATACAGTTCGCTTAACTTTCATTTTCGTTTATCGTTTGAGGGATCATACCCGGGATCTTATTACTTGGGTTCCCTTAACCTTTCTCAATACATTATATTCCTTTTATGATCCTTTCTTATAATCCTTGAATTTAAATCCTTTTTATCTTGTTCCCTTATACTCAATTCTTTCGGTATCTGGTGGATTTTCAGGAAAAATCAAAGTGTTCGAATTTGGATTCTGACGATCTTTACATACACTTATATCCCATATAAAGTACTAATAAGATCTCAAAATAACAATAGAAGAACCCCTACATAGTGTGGCATGGAAAGTTTTCTTATTCAGCATAATCAGCAAAACACTATTCACAAGGGTTACTAAAAGTTCAAAATTTTTGGGGTTATTACAGTCTCCCCTCCTTAAAAGGATTCCGTCCCGGAATCAGGAACAAAATGAATATGGATACTTTCTTAGCATTGCACTTTCTAACTCTCAAGTCAATCTTCCCACATTGTGGTTCTACCATTAAACTCTAACTAGTTTGATAACCCTTATCCTAAGCACTTGTTCCTTTTCAATCTATAACCTTTCCTGGTTGCTCCATATAGGTTACGTCTGGTTGCATGTCTATGCGCTCATATGCCCCTATTTGTCTGGCATCCGAATTACGCTTCCTTAACATTGATACGTGGAACACGTTATGAACTTGCTACAGGTTTGGGGGTAGGGCTAGCTCATATGCTAACTTCCCAATACGTCTTAATATCTCCAAGGGTCCAACACTTCGTGGGCTTAGCTTTCCTTTCTTTCCGAACCACATCCATATTTTCCAAGGGAATACCTATAACAGCACTAGGTCCCCTACTTCCTATTCCTTGTCCTTTCGTGTCAATTCAACATACTTCTCATGTCCATCTTGGGCTACTACCAGTCGTCCTCTGATTAAATCTATTATATCCTTGGTCCTTTGGACCACTGCTGGTCTAAGCATCTTGCGCTCTGCAACATCATCATATCATAAGGGAGATCAATATTGTCTTCCCTCAAGGATCTTATAAGGCGACATCTCGATAATGACATATGATCTATTGTCGTAAGAAAACTCAATCCGTGTTAAGTGACCATTTCAAATTATTTCAAGTCTATTGCATAGACTCTCATCATAGCTTCTAGCATTATAGCTTTTGCTTCTCAATACCCATTCTTTTCCAGTTCGTAGTCATTACTATCTTCCGTACATAATACTATACTGGTTACACTTTTGCTCGTTAGCATTCTATAACCTTTTAATAATTGCGTCAACCTTAGTATCACGAACGCGTTAGATTCGGAATACCACCGTACTGATACTACTCCTTTCTAGCTGCTTCTATCTTTGAAAGCTTGATCCATCGTATAGAAGTAAAAGAATTTATTGAGAGATCACTATGATCATGAACACTTGTTATATCGCATAGTTAGTACAGAAGGTGGCCAGCCTTTAGTACTTGACAAGCAATTAAACAACATGTGGTATCCTACTAGGCTTCTATCACATAGATAGATAGTCATTCGGCAATAACTCCCCTTCTGGAAGGGTTGTTCTTCTCAGCTTACATGAAATGAAAAGAAGAGAAAAGAACGAACTGAAGAGAATTGTATATATGTAAAAATATTACCATAAAATATCTGGCTTGGAATCTACCTCTGAACTATAGAGGTTTGTCATAGGAGAACAAAACATATACGTATTTATATCAACATCAAGTATTATAGCATCCTATTTCACATGCCTAAATATTTTTGCTATTTCGTCCAGCATTCTATGGACCCATGCTCTTCCTCGAGCTTATACACAATCACCTTTGAAACTCCCTCGACATCGAAAATCGAATCTGGGATCTCATTCTAGACATCATCGTTACTAGAATTTTATGCTTGCATCACAACCTTCCTCGTATAGTCATACGACCCTCTATTAATAAGGAGGAATAAATATTCAATAGGTAAATAATCTACTTAATTAGTCTATTCAATGATAACTTATACATCACCACGACCCAATTAGTGGTACTCAATCTCAACATTCATTACAATACAACTCTCACAGTTGTCATTGTCTCATTATTCATAGACTCATTGGAGCATTACTATGGTACACCACTGACCTACTGTACTCATTCGCTTTCCATGAAGTCTTAATAGCTAACCATACGGAGTCCATACATATCATATCGAATTCTTCTAAGGAGGTAACATGATCACCGTTCATGATTCATGAAGAACACTCCTGATCCTGACGTACATTCATGACATGAAGCAGATAAAATGCAGAAGAGTTTTAATGAAAGCAACGATAGTAGGTTAATACCATTCTTAATCATATGTCTATATTAGGAGACATGAAGCTCAAAGGTTCATTTAGTCCTTTTTGAAACATGGTCCTGGCTTATTCTCAAGATAGTTCCTTCTAAGATAGATAGCCCGCTCATGGCGATTACACGAATTAAACCTTTACCAAACTACTATTACGGTTGGGTATTGCACAGTCATCAGAAGGAATGTCAATCTTCCAAACCATATTACAACCTTCATGGCTTCAACCATTATCACTGCATTCCTTTGGCACGAGCGCCTATAATTGCTCTCTTGCACTTATAGTGTCGGCCACCTCATTGGCCTTTCCTGATAGTAATAGTTCCTTATAATCAATGTCTTTTAACCACCTTCAACAAAATTTTCTACCTCATTTCAATCACTGCTTATGTGAAAATGCTTTTCTTAAGTCCTGGTGAGAAAGAAAAAAAATCACCATTTTTCCATAAGTCATTGCCTTAGTCTTTAGATGTGAACATTGTCACGGCTGACTCTCGATCATACTTAGGACGTCTCTTATCTTGGGTCCTTCTTGTTTTCACCAATCTCGACCCTCATTGGGTCGATCTATACTTTCTTATGGTTTAACACGTGCCCCTACCTGGCATTATTATAATTACGTCATATTTCCTTTATCAAAATTTATATTCTTGAGAACTTTGAATATTACCTTTTTCCTTGTAAAACCTTTAAGGTTATCCTTGGATCGCTCCTCCTGTATTCCGTAGATACAGGGCATATCAAAATACCATTTACTAATACTAGAACCATTGTCTATGTACTTCTAAAAATTTTCTCTACTGATCTTTAAAGGTTGTTGTTACCATAATCCTTTTTAATTTATACTGCCAAAACTCATGATGTCCCTATTAAGGGCGAAATGCCAACCTTTATGCATTCCCCTAGGATTCATCTCAAGTTATCGAGGTTCTATCCTTAATTCCACCTTTAAAAAGGTACATGCATCCTTCCATGGATAAATTAAGTCATATTTCCTTGATAGATTATCTTATTCATCATTCCCACCTCGATAGTCTATAACTAATTTTATAATAACATCTTTATTCAAATTCAGGTCAATCCATATGGCCTCCAAAAGATAACAATGGTTATCCGCTTTTCTCTCCTCATTTGGTAATGATAACATGGATGTTCGGGAAGATATTGGTCGTGTTCAACGTGAAAATCTTCTTAATAAATCCTCATGTACTTTTGTTATTTATCTCAACAGTCATCTCAATGTTGGGATATCTTTCATACCTGACGTCTCCCTTTATGGGTATCATGCCACCGGTCTTACACTTCACATTCTTGAAGGTCACGTCCTTCATCCAATTTTCCTAATTTCTTATTTTCTTGTCTCCTTAGTCTATCCGCGTCTTATTATTTATCCTTCGAACTATCTCAAGGTTTTCTCGAATCCTCCCAACTTACAGGGGATAAACTATATGTATCTTTTATGCCTTCAACCATCAATTTTAACTCATGGTGAATCACCCTCATCCTGATGATCATATAATTTTCTATTTCTATTACTATGAGTCTTTAGGGTTTCCTCATACCCAACTCCCTTATCATTCCTCAAACTCTATTGCCTTTATATCCCTCTATACTCCTTCTCTTTTTAGTCTTTTATTTTTATTTCTATTACAACCATTACATGAACCAACACAACATAAGCATTGATTTCAAACATCCCATCATTCTGGATTCGTGTCCTCAGAACGAATCGTGACAACTTTTATAACTTAGGTTCATAATTCATCATATTCATCTGCCTTTGTTCTGGCTCTTAAAGCTCTTACACCATCTCCATAACCTTGGGATTTACTTTCTCAAAAACAATTGACTGAACTTTAATCAGTTTATCATAACCTCTTGCTCCGTCCCTTTCTTGGTCTTTCACCAGTGGGTGGTCTCTCTCTTAGGAGGGTAAGTGACAAAAACAGTCTTTTATGATTCGTCAATCATTTAGAATCTCAAATGATTCCTATATTTCCTTTAGCCAGGCTCTTGCCTCGACTGGGTCAGCTTGTTCCTTGGAACTCTGAGAGCTTAGCGACTTAAAGAACCTAAAAGGATTTCTCACCGTATTGTTTCCTCAGGGTGGTGGTTGGGGATAATAGTCTAAGTTCTGTCTAAAAAGGTCTATAAATTATCGTATAGGAGTACCGTCTCGGGTCTCCTTTCCTTACTCGACTTCCGTTTCCTTAGTCTGAACGTTCCCTCTTTCTCCCCATAATCGGGTTCATCCTATATGTTTTAAATCCTCCTTTTCCACTCCATTATGTTATGGGTTCCTTCTATCTTGATGGCGACCTCCCTGACTATCACGTTCAGGGTTTGCTCTAAATCTTATTCCTCAAACTAGCTTTCATCTAAGATCTCATCTTTAAGCTCTTGAACATTTGGAACCCAAATTCTGTAGGAATACCTCATTATTCCTTTATCATCTTTCTCGGTATTAATCTCTTATCTATTTGTTGGCTCTCTGCCTTCATTCATCACTTTTTCTGGCACAATATGTTCTTTTCCAATATTCCCAAAATCTCTTATCAACTCTCTTAGAGACAAAATCATCTTGAGTTTCTCCTTTCTACTAAGGGCATTAGCCACCATTTTGGCTTTCCCTGGATGATAAAGAATCTCATAATCGTAATCCTTGATTAGCTCTAACCACCTCATTTGGCGCATGTTGAGCTCTTTCTGCGTGAAAATGTACTAGAGCACTTATGGCTTGTGTAAATCTCGCACTTTTCTCCATACAAGTAGTGCCTCCAATCTTTAGGGCAAAACTATTGCCACGAGCCCAAGCTCATGGGTGGGGATATCGAATTTTACATTCCCTTAATTGTCTTGACGCGTACGCGATTACCTTGTTGTGCTGTATAAGAAGCACCCTAATTCCTTATGTGAAGCGTCACTACACTTCACAAAATCTCATTTTCCATTCGGCAACGCCAACATAGGGGCCGTCACCAATCTTTGCTTCAGTTCTTAAAATTTTTTCTCGCATTTCTCTATCCATTCAAACTTCTCAGTCTTATGAGTAAGCCGCGTTAAAGGGCTACTATCTTTACAAACTTGAACGAACCTCCGGTAGTGACCGGCCAATCCTACCTCTGGTAGTTCCCCTAACCATGGTCATCGATTCCTCAGTGGTCCTTTATTCATTCATGTTAGGATCCTCCAGGAGATCCTCCTCACCCACAATCCCATCTAGCACAACATCCTCAACCGCTACATCCTCAATATGAACATCATCCGGTCCTGCGTTAGGACGCTCTATCGGATCCACAATCTGATCTCCAATTAGTAATAAAACATCATCGCGCTGTTGCTCCTCAACCTCAAGGTTCGGAGTCCCGCTACCATATACGATAACGAACTACGCCTCTATCACGATATTTATAAGCGTTCCCATAAGGGTTTTAACTGTCAGTACTACGTTAGGTAGCCCGACTATGAACTTGGCAATAGTTCTTATTATCTTAGTGAACTTATTATCTTAACGTCACATCATCTCTGAGGTTTATAATGCTTAGCTCTGATACCATTTCTGTAACACCCCCAAATTCGGGGTCGGGGATCCAGGTTGTCACGAGTTCCATTTCCCTTAATAATACTTAACCTTAACAATCAACCAACTGCTGCGTACTGTGACCCCACAATATACACACACACACCACAAGTTATAGTCTCAGAGATGAATACCAAAAATAACACAAGTCATTTTATTCCTCAATTGTAAACCATTACACCTCAAAAGGGTTTTTGAATAATTTACATATTCTTTGCCATTATTATAATTCATAAATATACATAAGTCTGGCACAACAAAAGTTGAAAGCCTAGCCTACTGGTAGCTCCTACCTTAGCTACAACGGCATCAACGCCTACAGGAAACTGCAGAACGTTTCCTATCCGCTCGCAAATTGGGAGCTTGGTCCTGATCATCTTGTCTATTTGTTGTTGTGTGATGAAAGAAGAAAGCAAGGGTGAGCAACAAGCCCACCGAAATAATATGTATAATAATTAACAATATATGAGAATTCTCATAGTACTCATGAAAGTCTTGGTCAAAAGAAATGAACCAAGTTTGATCTCTTAACGCGACCAAGTCGCAAAATATTCAATATATATGTACATATATTTTTCAAAATCTTGGAAGTCCTCTTCCATGCATAATAAACACAGAGTTCCAGTTTATAACTGTATAAAAATATCGTTGCAAGGTGATCTCATATATCTAACCTTGTCTCAACGTTTTTGTGAAAATCTTTGTCATGCATAAGATAATCATTAACCAGATATAAGTTGAAAAGATGAAGTTACAAGATACTCCAATAAGTCCCGATATATATACACCTATATATATATACATTTCATACACTCCTTGAAAACCTCTGTTATGAAAATTATAAACAGAGTTGCAATATCCAATAAATTTGGAAAGGAGAAAACCTTGGCATAAACCTGATATCTTGCTGATCAGGCAAAGATACCAATAAATAACCTTTTCTACTAGTAGATGGACGAATTCCCCACTGGTCATCACCCTGGCCGCAATAGGACCTTATGCTGGACTGCCACTTAGCCACTTACGCATTTGTTAGACTCCCACTGAGCCACTTACACTTTCATGGACGCCCACTGAGCCCATGTTGCTTATGCCAACTCAATAGATGGACTTACTTCCCGAACGTTGGGTAAGTAATCAATTCATTTATCAAAACAACAACCTCGTTGTGAATATAAAATACACCACAGAGCCGGATCCCTCAGGTTTTGAGCGAATATTTAAATCCCCTTCGAAAGGAAGATCTTAAATATAAAAATGAGTTTTGGGATCCGCTCTAACTTTTAGAAAATCATTTTGAAGACTCGAAAACATTTTTAAGAATGTTTGGAGTAATGCTGATTTAATAAAATAAATCAGTCCCAATATATTTAGAAAATATCTGAATATTATTATTTAAATAATATTCCCATAAAGAATAATCTTTATAAAAATAATTGAAGTAGAAGTTTTAAAACTCATACATTGAATGAATATTAATAATCAAAGATATACTTATACGAAAGTATGATCTTTATTTGAATAATCAAAAATAAGTTTGATTATCGAAACATTATTCTTTAATAAAATAAAGAATATTATTTAATAAATAAGCGGAGTCATAAGTCCACGAATGAATATTCAAAATAATATTCATAAAATAAACGGAGTCATAAGTCCTCGAATGAATATTTAACTAATAATATTCATTAATTAAAATAAACAGAGTCATAAGTCCTCGAATGAATATTCAACTAATATTCATTATTTAAAATAAAGTTATCGAATAAAACTTATTCGATTAATAGTTTTGAAAACTATATCAATATATATATATATATATATAAATATATATAGATATATATATAATATACTCGGGAACATCGACTCCCGGTTTTAGAAAATGTTCACCTTTGGGTCCCCTATACTAAGGGTATACACAACTACTGATTATCTCTAGCATATATATTATGCAACTATAAGCATTTGAATCAACAGATATATATCAAGATTACGAAACAGACATGCATATATACCATATCACATGCTCCAATATATTGCAAGATTTGCTAATTAACCATCATGAATCTATCACAAGATAATGCATATACATATATACATCACAACAACAGTATAACGGGTAGAAAATTTGCATGAGTGCTCCAGGGTAGACTTAAGCTTAGAGTGGGTCCGGTAACCTATGAACAACAACATAAGCCAGAATTAAACCAAAGTCGCTTAAGAATCTACACTTTAACCAACTAGACTCTAACGCTCGCTTTTGCGCTTAACGATTCACTTAAGTCGCTCGAGTACCCTAGGCTCCACCATTTTTAATAAATTAACCATTAAGGGTTTTAAGGCGATTCTTTCGCGAGTATCCTTCCAACTGCCTAATCCACTTTACATAATTGTTTTATACTCCAATTATTCATTTAAAGGCCTTAACCAAGGTTTCAAAGTAAGGCGAGGGGTAATGGTTCGGTCGCGAAATGCCGTTACTTAAAACGGTTGTTTCTCATAAACCGTACATCGGATTCAAGCGAACCACATATCAAAACGAAGCTCGTAACATGAACTATCTAATAATGGTAATGGTCAAAACCTAACAGTGAGTTCTCAGGTCCTGATGTTAAGAATAAAAACAGTCTAAGGTAAATCGGGCATTACGACGGCTATGTTTACGCGATTACCAAATTTTATACCACTCCAATCAATATCAAACCACCACCAATCATCACCATTCCACTATCATTCAACCACAATACAATATCATTCAACCATAACTCAATATCTCAACTTATTCATCTAAACCAAGTCAAAAATGTGACCAAGAACTTTAAATCCAGCTGTGAAAAGAATTTTCAAGTATCTTAAAGGAACAGCTGATCTGGGATTATGGTATCCTAGGGAATCAGACTTGAAGCTAATAGGTTACTCAGATGCAGATTTTGCAGGGTGCAAAATTGACAGGAAAAGCACAAGTGGATGCTGCCAATTTCTTGGAGGCAGATTGGTTTCTTGGTTTATCAAGAAACAAAAAGTCAATTTCCACATCAACTGCAGAGGCAAAGAATATTGCTGCAGGAAGCTGTTGTGCACAGATTCTTTGGATGAAGAATCAGTTACTGGATTATGGGTTAACATATTTTAAAATTCCTATTTACTGTGATAATCAAATTGCTATTGCTGTGACAGGTAATCCAGTTCAACACTCAATGACAAAGCACATCAGCATAAGGTACCACTTCATAAGGGAACATGTGGATGAAGGTACAGTGGAATTGCACTTTGTTCCAACAGATCAACAACTAGCAGATATCTTCACAAAACCACTGTGTGAAGCTACTTTTATAAGATTGGTAAATGAAATTGGAATGGTTTCATGTTCTTTCTCTAAATCTGCTTAGCTTTTGTTCTGATGCATCAGAATTTATGATCAGTATTTACAGATATTACTATCTTTGTGTATTCTGCGCTTAATTGAAAATTGCTTAAATACTGATTGTTGTCTGATGTGAATTTCTAAACTCTGATAGTGATATGAATGTTTCTGTAATTATTCAATCCAATGAGGATAAATATGCTAGATGCTGATCTAGTAATCTTTAATATACTAACAAATCCCATATTTGAAGTAATTGTTTATGTGGAAATCTATTGACACAAGCAAATTCTGATATTGAGCTTAGTAAAGTTTATTTTGTCTATCTTATTACTAAGTCAAAAACTAGAATAATGCTTTTTATCTATTAAATTCTGATGTTAGTAAATCTGGTGAATGTACTAAGTGCTGATAAGCCTCACTTATCAAAAGAAAAGGAAAATAATAAATATCAGGTACTCCTTTGAGATCTAGAGTAAAAACTGTGGAAGGGACGACCCAAGTGCATTGCTGGTATTAAGTAATATGCATCAGAAAAGCAAAAATAAATATTTTTCTTGGTGACTTTTCACACTATATGATTACTGGAGAAATACTCTGATAATAGCATAAATTCTGATAAGCAGTCGTGACTCACTTACACTGAGAAGCCACTGTAAAATGGAATTTCAAAAGATACATAAAATGAGCACAACACAGTTGAGGTGGACTCATGCATGAACTCATTCTAAAGTAGACTTCAGAATCATGACAGATTTTGAGCAAAGTTCCTAGTTATGCTTTATTTTTTAAGATGAACTGAAGTGAATCAGACTTTAATCCTTATCTGATATTTAGCTTACTGCACACACATACACTCCATATGAATGATGAAAATTACTGTGGTGATAAATGATGTTTTAGATGAACAGTTTATGCGTCAGATTGCATAAATTCTGAGGACAAGTTATGATGGAAGTTCTGATGATTAAGTTTTGAAGAAATGAAATCAGAATTTGTGTGAAGAATTGCAGAAATAGGCATTCATTTTTCGAGTTAAGAAATCATGTTCTGATGACTGTTAAGTTCTGATATAAGTCTAAGTTCTGATATTACACTCTGATTCTTTACTTGACTTATCTGTGTTTAAAATCTGAAACAGTCTTATTTAAAATCAGAATTTATTTGGGTGAGATATTAACAATCAATACAATTAGGGTTAGTGGTACACGTCCATGCACAATAATTTTTACTTGTTTCATGTGCGCATTAAATCATGTTTTACACTTCCAATGGCTGTTTTTATTCTCATTAGTCTAGGGAGACGAGGTAGAATTATTTCTACCTATAATCATTAAATTTTCCTTGCGTCTCCTGACATTTCATTGGCTATATACACCAACACTTCATTCCAGCCAACACATCTCTCATTTTCTCACAAACTCACTTTCGTCTTATTCTTATCACCCAAATGGCTGCATTTGGCTGGTTTTACAATTATGGTACTGAGACAGTACATGTTTTTCTAAATGGAATTCCAACTCCATACCATATCAACAACATCCCTCACAATCTCTGGATTTAATTTCCAGAGATCATTAAACGTGATATGTTGACAGTTCGAAGAGATCTACATCTCTGTCATCTCCGACAGCATGAGCAAATCATTCGTCTCGCTGTTCTTTTTGTTGAAAGTAGGAAGAAGAAATAATTTCTGCTCCCTATTTCTCTTCACTGTCAGCTTTATCTGGCTTCTAAGCTTAGGACAAAAGCTGTTGATTTTAGGATTTGTAGCTTAGGACAATCTTGTAATTTTGTGCTGTAATTTAAATTTCATGAAATGTATTTGCTCAATATATTAATGAAATTTTTATATTTATGCAAGATTTTGTCTCTGAGTCGTTTGATATTCTGATACATTTTTAAATCCTGATTTACCCATATTCTGATGACCGTTTTAACTCTGATACAAATTAAGTTCTGATTCTGACGTGTCAATATTTGTTTACTTGGTTTCTTTATGGTCTTTCTATCATTGGTCATATTTTTACAGAATATTGGTATCGCAGTGAAAATAATTTATTAAGCGGGAACAGTTTTAAATTTTAAACTAAAACTGAACTACCTTAATTAATGGGATTACTTGGTAAGTGGAACAATTTTTCCTTGAAATACTGCATGTGATAAGTAATGATTACTGTATTCCCGTGCCCATTAATTATCCTATACTGCTGCATGTCTGACAGGTGTCCAACGGTTACTTTTTCTACCGTGTATAAGTAAAAGAGAGAGAAGATTGTAAAATCTTTTATTTACTTTCACACTTTATCTCTCTTTCTTTACTTCTATTCTCTCTCATCTCCTGATGTTTTTTTTCATATAGACATTTTATCAAACACCTTTCAGGCAACCTAATTTCTCAATTTTTCTCATGGAACCTAAGGATTTGATTATAGATGGAGCCAAGTTTGTACCCAACAACTATGCTGCAAATGCTGATGATACTGGTGATGCGGCTACAAATGCAGATGCTGATGCAGCTGGTCCATCAGGACATGCACCTCAACAAACTGTTCATAAAGCTGAGATAGTCAAGAAGTTTGTTAGAGGGGAAACACCGGTACCTTGGAGTGAAACTCCTAGAGGACAGGAGTGGACTAAGGAGTGGAACATAGTCACCTTTGTTCCATCTGAAAAAATTCTTGCTGAGCACTTGGCAAAAGCTGATGAGAAGCTAATTAATGATAATTTCAAGACACAGCTACGAGTTACTGCATTGAGTACTAGACATCTTCAAGGTCAACACTCAACAACTCATGTCGCGGTGCATATCATTCAAGAAGCTTTAATCAAGCAAGAAACAACCATGAAACTTGAAAAGAAAAACTTTTTCAAACCTACCTTTGATAGAGAGCCTCCATTGAGAAAACTCAAGAGAAGCAACAGTCTCAGATTGATGAAATTTTGCAAAATCAAGCTTCTCAGTAGTCTCAACTCAATGAGATCCAATCCTCAGTGGAATTGCTTTTCTCTCTTATTTTACCTGCTGATGCCAAAAAGGGGGAGAAAGTAATTAAGTCCAAATGCAAATCTGATAAGACACTGAAGACAAAGAAAAAGGATGATGGTAGTGATCCGGGAAACTCTGGAATGGGTGGAGGTCATGGTCAAGGTAAAGATCATTCATCAAGTAGAGCTGGAGCTACAAGTCATAGAGCAAGTTCTGATACCGGGAGAAGAATAACTTCTGATACTGGTAAAAGGATAAGTTCTGATGAACTTTTGGATCTTGATGAAGAAATTTCAAGACAGTTATTTCTGAAAGAAAATCCAGGAATGGACTTTGAGAGTCTAATGGAAGAAGAAGCTAGACTTAAGTCAGAAAAAGTCAACTCCAAATCTGAAGCTTCTGTTGGTAAAAAGAAACTTCCTACGGCTAAAGGCATTGTGATAAAAGAAAGGACAAATCCTGTGGCAATCAAGGCCAGATCACAATTGCAGATAGATCGAAGGTCCAAGGGCAAAGAAAAAGTTGGTGAACCTGTAAAGGTTTATGTGCCTCCTGTGGATGAAGAAATTTCTGTTGAAGATGCTAATCTTACTTTGACTTCAAGGAAGATTTCTAAGACAACCTCTGATATGGCTCAAGTTGTTCAGAGTCAAGATATAGTTAGTTCTGATATAACCATGAAGCAAGCAACCTCTGACATAGCTCAAGTTGGCTTGATATCAGAAGATAAGTCAAAGGAAACCTCTGACATTTCTCATGTTAAATCCTCAAGGTTACTCCAACCAGGATTCACTAAAGCCAAACAGACTCAACCTTTGAAGACTGCAACAAGTGGTTTTGAAGCAAGAGTGGTTACTGGAAAGGAAGCTAGAGATAAATCTGGATTGGGTAGTGCTGATGAAAGAAGAGTACAGAACACAACCGATGATCCAACTTCCTTAAGTGAACCCGGTGTTGGAGCAACTCCTGAAAGATTGAATCAACTAAAATCTGTACAGATGGTCTACCATACCTTCTTGAAAGAACACATCTTGTTATATTTCATGATAGATGGAAGGGTTTACCATATAAGGGAAAATGCTATTCCACAGAAGTATTTTGAGGAACTGGAACATGTTTTATTCTTACTTCAAGTGAATCACAGAATAACAGAAAGTGCTGCAAACTATTTGAAGACTCAAATTCAGAGACAGAAAAGGCTCTATTCTGTAAAATCTGACAGCACATATTGTCCCAAGTACAGAGATCACAAGGGTGATATTGTTGATATGAAGCCTAATACTGCACAGATCAGAACATATCTTGGTATTAAGGGACTTGAATTCAATCTAGAGTCTGACAAAGCCTATGTCATAAGACTAGATCAGGAGTTGAGAAAAGCGAAAATTAATGATCTCAGATATGCTATCTTCCAAACTGGTGAAGATACTACGAAACTTAAAGATGTTAAAAGGAGGATGATTGATGAACTCAGATATGCTGAGAGATGTTTGTTAAAGAACTATCTCAGAACAACTCCTGACATCAAAGAGATCAGAAAGTGAAGCCAAGTCAAGATCTACAATTGCTCAAATTCTGATATGTATACAGACTGAAGTTGTTATCATAAGTTAAAGTTAGTAAAGCTTTAAGGACTGTAAGTTGTAGTTATCTAGTCAAATTCTCATGTATTTGTACTTAATGTTTTTGACATCATCAAATATCTGTTCAACTTGTATATTATGCTAATTAACAAGTTGGGGGAGATTGTTAGATATACTTGATAATGTCATGTCTAATATGATTTATGTTTAGTTTTCAGATCTTACTTGAACAGGACAAATCAGTACTTAACTGAAATCAACACTTATACTGAAGTCAAAACTTAAGTCATCAGTACTTAAGGTTCAGGAGATATTTATCAGGAGATAATATCAGGACTTAAAGGAAACTTTCAGATAAGGAAGGCGGCTGATTGAAAGGAAAGAAGATCAAGACAAACGTAAGAAGAAATATGCATGAAGAAGGAATTCTATGAAGAATGGAATACTTGGAAGAAAAGATAACTGATTGATATATTTTAGGAAGTAGAATTATATTCCATATCAATTAGCGATTATCTTGTAATTGTGTGATATATAAACACAGACATAGGGTTTATACTATAAGTGTTATCATTATCGAGAATATTATTCAATATAACCGTAGCAGCTCTCGTGATATTTGTTCATCACTGAGAGAGGACAGTTCCATATTGTAACAGAGTTATTATATTAAACAAAGTCTGTTTTCTGTTACTTGAGTTTTTTTAATTCGATTTGATTGTGATAAACACTGTATTCAACCCCCTTCTACAGTGTGTGACCTAACACAAACTGATGGCCAAAGTGAAAGAACGATTCAGACAATTGAGGACATGTTATGTGTTTATGCTATTGATTTTAAAGGAAGTTTGGATGAGCATTTACCCTTAGTAAAATTTTCTTACAATAACAGCTATCATGCCAGTATCGGAATTCCTCCCTGCGAAACTCTTTATGGACGTAAGTGTCGATCACCAGTATATTGGGATGAAGTAGGAGAACGAAAGATACTTGGACCCGAGTTGGTGCAACAAACAAAAGAAGTTGTTGAAGTTATTCAGAAAAGATTAATCGCAGCGCAGGATTGTCAGAGAAAATATCAAGATCAATCAAGAAAATATATGGAATTCAGAGACGGAGATTTAGTATTGTTGAAAGTGTCGCCATGGAAAGGTTGACTAAATTCAGAAAGAAAGGAAAGCTAAGTCCTAGATACGTTGAACCTATTGAAATTTTGAAATGTGTCGGCAAGGTAGCATATGAATTAGCGTTACCCCCGCATATGGAGCACATTCAAAATGTCTTTCACGTATCGATGTTTAAGAAGTATAATCTAGATTCCAGGCATGTAATAAAGTACGAGCCGATAGAACTTCAGACATATTTTTCTTATATAGAGAGTCTGATAGAGATTATAGAAGAAAGAGAGAAGGTGTGAAGAAATAATGTTGTGAACTTAGTGAGAGTATTGTGGAGAAACCCAAGGGTTGAAGAATCAACTTGGGTGCTAGAAAGTGATATACGAGAAAAGTACCCTCATTTGTTTACTTAGGAGATTCTGAGGACAGAATCCTTTTAGGGGGGAGGATGTAATATATGTGATATATCATGTAATTATTTTTATTAATAAATAAATATTTTGTTTATGATATGAATTTTGGAGAATTATCTGTTAAGTGGTATCTGTTTTTGAATGTTTAAATGTGATAAAATTTGAGTATTCTAATTTTTATTTGTCCAAAATAAATTATAGATAATTGTGATATTTTTATATTAATTTTTATGTTGTTATATGATTTTATAATGGATTTATGGATTTAATAAATTATTTTTCCAAGTAATTATAAACTATTTTGTATAATCGGGAATCGACCGACTTCAACTGTTTTTACGTTTATACAACCCGGAAGTCTCGGGAAAACTCCTCTCTAACCTAATTGGAATATTCCGAGCATTTTCCATGTTTTAACTTTTTCGATCCGGAGTACGATTTTACACGTGCAGGTCTCGCGCAAAATTTTCGATACAATATTCGTTTCGGTAAATCGATAAAACACGTATTTTCGAGAAACGGGATATTTTGATTAAACTATTATATTATCTTCTCGTAATTCGTGTAACCAAAGCGCTAAGACCAAGACTGTATTTACAAAAAGCTTGGTTTGATAATTATCCCAAAAATTGGTACGTAATTGGATTTGTTTTATCAATTAAGTATTTTATTTTATATCCGATATGATCCAACGGGGTACCAATATTCCGTAAATATAAATAGCCCTTACCGTATTTTATTTTGTACAGATAATTTGCAAACAGTAAAAATATATAATTTTCAGAGAAAACCCCTAAATTCATAGTGTTTTTGAGAATCAAATTGAGATTTGAAGGTGTTATCGATATCCGATTTTGGAGTCCAAGTAACCAAAACGAATCAGATTCTACTATCCATACTACTGCATAATCAATTGGTAATTTTCTATAATTTTATTTAAATTCGAATTATTTTGGAATAGTTATGAATTTTTTATTTTTATGTTGTTTGTATGATTTGATGATTGCATGTTGTACATAATTTTATTATGATCATTTTGGTATATCATATGTTGAATTTGGAATTCAATAACATGTCCAAATCTGTGTTTAATTCTCAAATTAAGAAATCAGGGTTTATAACCCGTATGAATGTTTTCAATTGAAAATTAGGGCTTTTTGATCTAGGGGTTATTAGGTTGATTTGTTGATACCAACATGAAGATCTTGAAAAGAGGAATCGATTGGTGGTGGTCTCATGAACAGACGAAAACGGAATCGAGTTGGCCAGAGAAAAGAAGAACTCGTCATCTGGTGAGTTTTCTTCGAGTTTTTCAGGCCAACTCAGGGGTTATCTGTTTGATTGAGTTATATGGTTAGATTCCATGTGTTCTGTAGAGTATATCTGGAGGTGATGGTGGTGTGATTGTACCAGAATCGTCTTCTCCGGCGAACCTGTCGTTTTTCGGCGAAGGGTTTGTAAAATTGCATATTAGTCCTTATAGTTTTGTAGATGGTTAAATTTAGTCACTGTAGTTTGTAAAATTTACAAAAAAGAGATTCTTGTTTTAAAAATTAACAAAAATTCTAATTCTATTTATTTTAATTTCAGAAATTCGTTTTTAATTATTAAAAATTTCAAAAATTATTATTTTAATTTCGAAAATTATTTCTAATTCAAAAATAAATCCAAATTATTTAATTAATTAATTTTAGTTGATAATTAATTATTCAATTAGCCAATTAATTTCAATATTAATTAATTTTAATCGATTATTTAATTAGATTTAATTATTTCTTTTGATTTAAAAATTGTGAAAAATAGTTTCGAGTTTTAAAATATTATTTTAAATTATTTTCAAGCCTCGATAATTATTATAAAATGATTTTAAAGTCAGATTCGGGTATTCGAACCTTGTTATTTATTTACAAATGATTCATCGACCCGTTTTAATTCCGAAAATGTTTAATAATTCGTATTAAATACCCGGATAATCATTTTAACCTCAAATCTTCTTTGAAAAATTATTTTTATCGAATATCTTACGTTCTATGTGTTATATTTGATCTGATTGATTTGTAATTAGCTTAAGTATACGTTATTTAACTGTTTTCATCATAACTTTCAATCCATAAGTCGGATTTGGGTGAAACGAAGGGTAGAAAAAGCTTGTAACGAATACGATAAAGTGAGAATGAGTATTGATAGATACTTGTGATGTCTAGAAGAGGAAGAAAGGCGTAGAAAGGGGAAGCAGATAGTCAGTGATTAGGAGTTGGTGAACGAGAGCAAGTGAAGTGTTAGCAGATTGAAAAAAGGCAAGTGATTATTAAACTATCTTGATATGTGTTTGGAATAGTTCTGTTTTATATTGGAAGTGCTTTGAAGTATTTAACCTTAAACCCTGATTCCGATTATTAATTTTGAGCCGTAAGCCTTATTCTTTGTAAACCATTGATTGTTGAATACCCAGATATGAACCGCAGATATAAGATACCACTTCACAAATGCATACAAACTATCTACTGATCATTGAACCAAAATTGTTTAACATACAAACCTTCATACCTTATACATCAAAAGATTAATCCTTATAACCACGAGACCTTGATTCTTCTGTTATCTGATTCTTTTACCGGCTGATAGCCAATCCTTGTACTTACCTTGTTATACCTTTTTGGTGATTGAAAATCACCTTATGCTTGAAGATAAATGTTGTTTATGATTCTGTTTATTGATTTACATTGTTTATTCTGTTATTGTTATAAAATTGGATTATTTTATAAATGTGGACCAGATTCGTGGTCAGACCAGACTCGTGGTCCTATTAGGCCAATGTGTCTCTCACATCCAGTATATAGAACAGAGCTGTGTGCCTTGCTCGGGGTTAGTGCGTGACTGATCAGCAGCCTAACCTTGGTTTCTAAATTAAAATTTGAATATCCAATTCTTATAATTGCTTATCAGTAAACTTAATTCCCTAAAATCATTTCATTTGATCATTGATTAATCTTAGTACTGTAACTGTGACTTGCTGAGCTAGTTAGCTCACTCTTGCAATTCTGTTTATTTTCTTTTCCGGTTAAGAAGGAGCCTGTTGGTAAAGAGGATCCCCAATCAAGTGTGCAAGCTAGGATTCCCGATTGAGACGGAATAAGCTAGATGAAGACTTTTGTTATAGTTTAATTTGAAAGTTTGTAAGAATGTTTTATTTTCAGTTGTAAGTTAAACTAGATGGGTTTTGGTACGTTTGAAATATAACTTTGGTTGTGACTTGTGTGCATACTTTTACCTGTTGCGATCCGTGAAATATGGTAAGTAGGGTCATTGCATATATTTTATTTTCATAAGCAGGTTTTATATTGTATGTGTGTGTTGTGAAACCTAAACTTCTGACCCGTGTTTGGAGGGCGTCACATGTCGAACTAACCAGATTCTTGAGTTGTTGCTTGTTATATTCCAATATTATTACTCATTTTCTGAATCTAATTATTAGGCTTAAGTGTATAGTGATTAAGAACCAAGGTTAATTTATAAAGCTAAATAAATAATATGTTATCTATAATAGAGCCTTTTTTGATTTTAATGCGTTCTTTATAGTTAACATGAGGCTTGATCAATGGTGAAGCTTGGCTAGCTTGATCTTTATTCGGTTGAGTCTGTTGTAGATAAAAAGGTCAAGATAAGGTAACTTTTTCTACATTTCCTTTATTAAATTTTTTTACGGTTCTGCATTTATGTTGATATTTTGCTCCATGTGGTTTTTAGGTAACATTCTGAAAAAGAACTAGCCACCGGAAACGCAAAATTGACGAAACACGTGTGGAGGTTTGTAGCTTATCCTTTTCTATTTCTACGATAATGTTATATTATTAACACCTCTGATGTATGTTTATAATCATCTTTTGTTATTATTATACATTTTATTGTTAGAATCCTGACAAGTTATCATATACTTCTTTATATAGTGTTTTTCGGTGTCTCATCTCTCAATTGGCCAATAATTAATGTAGTACATTATTCAAATATACAAGAGATAAATTGAACTAATTGTATATAACTTCAAAGTTAATATTGTTGGGGTCAACATGGTATTGCAAATATATAATAGAACCGATAGCTTTCAAAAAACAAATATTTTGTTTTCTTATTACTATGTAGAGTTTGGTCACTTGTGAAGTTTTAACTAAGGACGGAATTTATTCCCGTTGAATTGTAAATATTGAAATTCAACTGGTTAATGTGTTTTATTAAGCAAAAGTGACAAAGATATTAAAAATATTGAGAAGGCTATACTAGATGCAATATGACATATACACATTTGGCCTTGTCTCAGATGCCGATATCTGCTTCGATTCTGTTTAACGAGGGAGGAGGACATTAATCCTCACGGAACAAAGACAATTTTTTTATTTAACATTAAATATATAATATTAATTACTCCTGATAATATGTGTTGAATTTTTATCTTCATTCCAAGGAAATGCATAATGCGAAAGGTTGACGAGAGAGCAATTAAAACATTGAGTATACTTATATCCGCTTCTCTGTGTATACTTATTATCGGTTGTGTATGCATTTTCATATTGACAAATAAAGTGTCAAAGGAGATGGAACTAATAGTAGAACTAATAAGACAACCATTTGGATACAAGACCCAAGGAAGAAGCCTCCAACAACTACAAAAGTCAGTTTCCAACAAACATGAGGTGATTGTGATAATACTGAAATTAAACATAAAGAATTAGTAGTCAAATATGTAAATCAAAATTGATGTGTATGTAATCTAATCAAGATGTGAATCAATATTTTAAAATAAACAATTCTTAAAAATTAAAATATCTGATAGTGACATCGATGTTAAATTGTTGATTAAAATTGTGATTGTTATAAATTGTTAATAAAAATTCAACAGAAACGACAATGACATCAATATTAATTTTTATATTATCAAACGAAAATTTTATACATGTGAAATCTGGAAAGCCGGTTCTAGAAGTAGCCGATTATGACTTGGGGAGGGAAATTGAAGGACTTGTTCATATCTTTTCAGTCCAGTGCATCAACCACAACATTTTTTAGATCTTTCTGGTATGACCTAAATCCCTGATATAAACGTGCACTACCATCTCTGTTATAATATAGCTAAAACTTATAGTGAATGTTGGTGTTCATTAAATTATTTATGCAGATGATATGCCAAGATTAGTTCAAGGTTACTCCTACTCATGAGCTACTTTCCCACTGTAAATACAGTTTTAAATTTTAAAAAATCTTTGTAGTTTGTACATTGTCCAAATAGCTTGTATAATCAAATGATGAGTTTTCTTGGCACTCCTAATTAAATAATATTAAAAAATGAGTTTTTTCCCACTCCTATAATTAAAAAAAAAGTGACTAACATGCACTATCTCGATATACCTACTTTAATAGAAGGTTCTTCTGATCTTACCTGCAAGATCATTAGTTTTGGTTCGGTAAACTAGCAGTTATATGGGCTGGTGGAAGATTATAAATATTTGCTTATTAGAATATGATATATGATATATTTTATAAACATTATTATCGTATATTTTGATATGCAAACATTAATAGTAAGTAAAAGAAAACTACAGATGAGTAGATCTTTTACAAGTAAGCATGAAATATTTCATATTAAATGTCAAACCATTTCTTGCAGTCAATTGGAACATTTTACGCAGCATCACGGCTTGCTGGTACTACAGCTCCTCCCACACATGTGCATATTTGAAGCATTGGTGCTACAAAGCGAGATGGAAGAGAAATTTGACAGAAAAATTCATGAGGCGATGCGAAAGCTAGCTGAGAAGAATTCGAAATATATTAGAACCTGATGGTGTCTAGTTATGGGAACTTGATGTTCAAACTTTTTTATTTTGGTTTAATTAGAAATGTGATTAATAATTATGGGTTTTAGATGGATTTGCAATCTTTTTTAATATTGGTTGACTTAGAATTTTGTATTGTGTTGAATTTAAACTTTGGATTTGAGGTTTTAAGTTAAATATGTATTTAAGTTTTTAGTATTGTAAATGTAACCAATTGATATATATATATATATATATATATATATATATATATATATATATGTTGTTAAAAATAAGAAAAATTGTTACAATAAATACAAGAGTGTTACAATAGATACAAAAGTGTTTATAATGAAATTGTTACATTAAGCTATAAACATGTTACCAAAAAAATTTAATTGTTCTACAATATTATGTGTTATAATAGTAAACTGATATTGCAAAAGAGTTTATTGTAACATTTTTTTTGATGTTACTAAAGGTTAGGGATGTTGCAATAGATCTGTGGTTACACCCGCATTTTATAACCATAGATACATAAAGTGTAAGCATTGGGGGTCTATGGTTACATTTTCAGCTATATTACCAAAGGTTCAAAAAATGTTATCATAGATCCCTATTGTAGCACGAGCAAATCCAAAATAACGATTTTCAAAAAGTGTAACCATAGCCCAATTTTTTGCTTTAGGTAACATTTTTTGGCCATTTTTACACCTTTTTGGTGTTGCTAGAGGTCACATATGGTGTTCTGTATGTTGACATTGTTGTCTTGAACTATATAAGGTAAAGAAACTGATTCTTCCTCAAATAAAACATCCCTAAATTCATCTTCCCCCTTAAACTCAACATCCTCAAGAAATCTAGCATTTCCCGAACCGAGAAAGGACTGTGTCAAAGGATCATAGTGTTAGGGACTCGAGCACAAAACCCAACGGAAAAAGCTCGATAAAGCAAAAAAAATGAATACCTATCGCAGGATCTATGAATAATTAGTGAATGATTATCAAGAAAGGAATAGTACCTTAACGAAGCTTTGCAAGTGAATATAATGGACGTTCACGATGAATGAATCACAGCAACCCTTTCACACAAAAATCTGCACTCCAAAGATGTCCACACAAATGCCTAATCATCCAACGATTACTGGAGCCGGTACTAGCCGAAATATTTGCCTCTCTCTATCTCTCTTTTCTAGCCTCTCCTTGTGTAGAGCAGCTAGGGTTTTTCTGAAAATGATTTTTCAACTTCTTAACCGTAAAATTGTACATCATCATGTATATATAAGGGAGGGATATATATGGGCTTAACCCTAATCCTTTTTGGGCTTCATGTAAAACCAAAACAGATTGGGTTATTAAATTAAAATTCAAATTATGATTTAATTAATTAAGTACAACTCAATTAATTAAATAACCAATACTGAATTTATAACCATATAATTTAAATTCGAATTTTAAATTAAAACTTCTTTTAAACGTTCTTAGTGTGTGACCCTTTAGGTTATTATTACATTGGCAATAATTTTAATATACAATAATAAAATTAAAAATAATGAGTGGCATCTAGTAATACATCATTTTTAACCAAGTAATAATAATAATTGATGTAATATAATCCATTTAACCTTATATTATAGATCAAACTCGAGGCATGAATTTTGTCATCCTCTATAACTTTTAATCTGGGTTTCCTTGATCAATGAGTAAACTATTAAACAAATCAGTATTTGAGCACGACCATGCATTTTATAGTCTCACTCAATCAAGAGGCTAATAATATTACTCCTTAATATAGGAGGGCCAAATCTCATCTAGATCATTCATATTTCTCATATAAATTATAATATACCCAATGTCAACTTTTATTCTTACCCGGTCAAGGATAACTTTTAATAGAATCAAAGTGTATTAGTTCTTGTATAGAAATATAATGACTTCAGGTCTAAGGACCAATACATCATTATCATTATGAGATTAACTTATGACACCAGAAACATGTAGTATCTCACAACGGGTCATTCCAGCACAATGTATCTAATACATGTGCCTGTGTTTTTCATATTAGTATCATCATACCTATGACCAGTGAGATGTGATCATCATTCAATAAACACACCAGTCTCAATGTATTATTATCGTCCCTTAACAATAATACTTGATTAGGGACCTTTAGGAATCAATAATATTCTCACAATCTCATTTCTAAGTCACGTACTTCGAGATATAGACTTACATATCATATTCGAAGGACATTTATTAATCTAATATTTTATCGCAGAAAATAAAGATATGATAATTTTTAAAGAATAATCCATAAAATCATAATTAATAATCCAAATATCTCATAACATATACATAATAGTGTTGTCTCTAGGGCACACACACTAACAATCTCCCACTTGCACTAGAGCCAATCACTTATGTATCTAATACCCATGGAACTAGTATTATAACGACTCGTATTTTGGTATTATTAAAAGTGCAATTATTAAATAAATAAAATATGTGTATTGGTTCTGACAGTTGCGTTGCACTTATTATTAATTGTGTGACTCATTGATGTACGAGAATTACTTGTATAATTAATTGATGAGCAGTATTGTTTTGTTATTACTTTTAAAAGTGGTTTTATTGAAGATTAATTTTCATAAATATTGGAATTATCTTTAAGATTATTTTCATTACTTTATAATTTTAATAATTGTTTTTGAGAATTTATAAAATTTAGAAAATAATATTTTGTCAATTATTTATTCTTAAATGATTTTCTGACTATATTAAAATCTAAATTCAATATTAAATTCCTGAAGGGTTAAAAAAAATTATGAGACTCATATTTTTTTATGTTTTAAATATTTCGAGAATTATAAAATTATTTCGTAAATTTTTCGGATTAAATTCACCCACATGTTTGTTCATTAAATCGTAAAATGCGGGTATGATGTGTGATTCAAAAATATTTTAAAAATAATGAGAATTTTATTTTATTAGTTTTTAATAATTCCGATAATTTTAAAACAATTTTGATAACTTTTCGGTTTATATTCACACGCAAGTTATTCATCAAATTATAATTAGCGGAATGAAAACAGGCTACCAGGCGGGGGAAAACACACGTGTTGTGAAATCAATACAGTCAAGGAAATGTGGAAACTACTCAGGAGATTACTCTGTTACGTGTGTTATGTAGAAAATTAGCAGCTTAATTTCTTTTATATAAAACTTCTCTGTTCCTCCTCCCCTCTCATCCATCTCTCTCGAACTCTCATCTATCCCTCTCGGTCTCACTCACGCTCTGTCTCTCTCTCTCTTTCACAATCTCTCTCTCTTACAATATCTCTCTCTCACACAATCTCTCTCTGTCTCTCACGAGTCTCTATCTCCCTCTGTTTCCTCATTTCCACCGCTGTTTCCGTGATTTCTGTTTATTCCGGTGAGTTGCCGTCGGTTTGGCTTGGTGGATCTGATATATATATATGTTAATACGTGTATATATATATAGTACAGTTGGGTGTTGCTGCTGTGTTGTTTTGCGTATTGTTGACTTGCTTTTCCGGCTTATTATCTTTCGGGTTGCGTGCCTTTACTTTTCCGGTTGCCTTGCTTGGTTCGGGTGTGGTACACGCGCGTGCGTGTACTTGTTGAACTCGATTTTCCTTCTGAAATTCCTGATGAATCAACTGATATTTTAGTGCGATTAATTTATTTAGTTATCGGTATGATTCGTTTAGAAACCCGAATTAATCGGGCACCAATGAATTTTGCCTCCGTCAATGATGAATTTTGATGAGTTGATGGTGGACCGTGATGATTTATTCTGAGTCCTACAATTATAAAATAATATTTTTTCATAAAATTATTTTCGAAATGAAAAATAGTTATTTATAATTAAAAGTCGTACCAAAATGTCTGAGATCTCTACATGTAGAAATGACTTGTCAATATCATTGAGATCTCCATATACACAATTTTGACTTATCAATATCTCTGAGATCTCTATATGAGAAATCGACTTGTCGATATCTCCAATTCTTCACATCTTCATTTGACTTGTCGATATCTCTGAGTTCTCTACATGCAGAAATGACTTGTCGATATCTCCAGTTCTCTACATCTTCATTTGACTTGTCGCTATCTCTGAGACTTCTCTATAAGCCATTTGGGACTTCTTTACAAGTCATTTTGAACTTCTCGAATGACTTCTCGATATAACTTGATCTGTGACTTGTCGATATCTTGATTTAGATTATTTTTCATAGAACAACTTTATTCAACTCTAAGCTTCCACATCTTTTATCAGTGGCATGATCATGGCTTGATCTTCTTCCAGAGTTTATTCCTTAGCTTGAATCTGTTCACAGAAAAATCCCCCAGTCTAATCTTTTTACAGACTCAAGAAATACAATACATTATACGGATTTAGATTATTATACAACTTAATCTTAGGGTTGTCAATGTGACTTAGTCTTGTTATTATACATGCATGTCTTGGACAATAATCTCCCATAATTTGTGAGAAGATTGCATATTATAAATTCATTCCTGATAACAAGACTAACCCCAAGCTAAAATTAAATAAATACAAATTGACAGATTTAACAATACAAACTTTTATACATTCAGTAATTACATTTGTTCAAACATTACATACATTAGGTGAATTTTGCATAGCCTGGTTCTTTCCTAATGAGGTCCTTGAGATTACTAGCACTTGAAGTTCTTCAATTATTTTTGTCCCAATTAAGGCTTCCACCAGCTTGAGCCATTCATCCAATGAGTAATTGTTGAGTAACCAACCCTGAACCTTGAAAATCTGCCAACTTGAATATTTAAAAAATATCCATCTTTTGAGATTCTACTCAGCCCCCTGTGTTGAGTGCATTTGACCTTTATTCAAACATTTCTATCTCCTTGGCATACTGGTTTTCCCTTTCCTCCCTCTCAGCCTTTATTCTTGCATGCCTCTCATTTCTTTCTCTCAGCCTCTCTGCTAGCACATCCTTCCATATTTTAGCACTTGAATCCTTGCATTCATCAAACTAATTACCCTCATCAATTCTACAGTAGAAGTATTTTCAATAACATCTCTATTCAGCAAGATAAATGAGCCATCCTTGTAATAAATTCTGACTTATCTCAAAGAGACAACCCAAGCTCTAACTATCTCTTCAGCTTGTTGTTGGAGATACTCTTCATCTGTTATGCTCCTTGAGATTGGTAAAAAATCTTCCTGATTAAAACAATTCCAGATAACTCTATTTCTGTTGTGATTCTTCTAGGTTTTCTTCATGTAGTTTTGAAGTGCATTTTGGTTGGTGGTTTGAATGAAGGAGGTTTTGATATTTTCTTTAATGTGACTTGGATGGCTTTGATCAGGATCTTGAATAAAGAGTTTGCAGTTTTCTTGAATAGGTACTTGGGTTTTTGAGATTGGATTGGTTGATTGTTTGTTTGGCTTAGTTTGGAGGTATGAGTTGGTTAGATTTGTGAAACTTTTAATTCCTGGACATTTTTTTTCTTTGTTTCCCCTTCTCCATCTCTCCTCTTTTTCTTTCCATCATCTTTATTCTCATCCTTTCCTTTTTTCTTCTCAAACACCTTGCTGCCAGTTGCTTTAGAAGATTGACTGAATTTGAGCCAAAAGATTTTTTGCTCATCCTTATTCTGCTCATCATCATCCAAATCATCTTTAGTGTTAATTTGAGTTCTAGGCAACAGGTTCAGCATTTCTCAAATATCTCCCCAATATCTTGATCATTTCTTCATCTTCTACAGACTTGATCTTCTTTGTTTTCAAATTATTCTCTAGGGTCATTATCCGCCTTAACTTCCCAATGACACAGTGCTTTGGGATCATGAAATATTTACACCTTTTGGTTGATGAACAGATGTAGGTCACTCCCTTGCTAGGTTGGAGATATGCTTCTGGAAAAGCATCTACTTGAGCCTTCTTGAGTTCTTTTAGAAAGAGAGTGTCCTCTGGAATTACCATGTTAACCTTGTTGAATAGGATGTCCAGCTCAGATGCTCTTCTAAATATGAGATAATTGAGAGACACCTGCATACACCCGAGTCATTTATGTTTACAACAATCATCCTCCCTTGGAAGTTTCCTTCTGTCACCATTATTACCCTTAGAAAGTTGATATATTTGTCCAAAGCCTTTTTGTAGGTGAAGAAGTTGTTGGTTAGAGAAACTCTGAGAGCCCTTAGCAATTCATCAAATTCTTTGTCCAAACAGGGTCCCCCGACTACTTTCTGTAGTCTTTCTGCCCCAATATCAACTTGAATTTTTTGAACTGTGGCTTGGCTGGATGATGATTTTAGCAGCCTAGCTTCTATCTCCCCCTTAGTCTTAGTAGCAGGCAAGATTAGAGATTGGGAATTTGGGGTCTAACTTCTTCTGGCAATGCTGGAAGAGGAATGTTTAAAGCTCCCATAATAGCTCCCAAAGAGACAGAATTTTGCATTTGTAGCTGTTTGTGGGATCTACTAGGGACTTTATATCTTGTTATTGACTTTGAACCAAAGCTGTCAATTGGGAGACTTGAGTTGTCAAAGAATCATTTGAAGACTTTAGAGATGAGAGTTGAGCTTGCAGGTTTTGGATTTTTAGGTTGATGTAGACATAGATTGTTGTGAGCTTGATGCTTCCAAAGTACCAACACAATAATGTACAACATTCTTGTCCTCCTCTATGACCAAGGATGAAGGTTCAAACTTAGCTTTTTAAAGTTGATCCAGTTTAACCTTTGAGTCACTATTTTGAGTAATTTACTTATGGATCACTTAATGTAGAGCTTTGAAAGACTCTCTTAGCTCAGACATATTTTCTTCCACTGGAGTTAGAGAGAGGACTTGAAATATGTCTAAAAACTTGTTGAACTTGGTCTTAATGTCTTGAAATGTTGGCATCAGCTCACCAATTCTGTTATTCACCAATTTCTTTATTGCAACTTGATGCTTGACCATAGTATTTTCCATAGCTCTTCCAATATAATGAAAGGCCTTCAACTGTGCTTTATACACCTATGTCACAACATCATATACTTCTTGGGGAATGAGGACCTTAGCATTGCTACCCAAAATGGTGATATATTCTTCTCTAAAATTTGCTAAGGCCTCCTCCATAGGTGGATTAAAATCCTTGGAAAGCCATGTATCCACAATACCATCTACTTCATCTGTAATCTTCTCCTGTTGTTCTTTAACATCCTCCTTGAAAGAAAGTAATATATCTTGATAGTCTTGGTTTGACATATCTATAATGAGGAGTTGTTGGGTGATATTGGCCAGGCCTGCAAGTTGCTCAACCAAAAGATCATTAACAGTTGTTGGTTGGGCTTGAGCATCTTGCAGTCATTGTGAGATGAGGTGAGAAGGTTGTGTATTAGTGTTTGAGGTAGAGGGTATGACTGTTTGGTTTGAGGTGGAGGGTATGGAGGTGGTAGGGAAACCTGTGACAGGAGTCACAGTTGGGTTCACAGCTGTTGTTGTGATTTTGATAGTTTGTTGTTCACCACTAATGGGAACCTCCATTTAAGTTGGAGGGTAGTTGACTAGGTTACTATCATGTATCATAGCCTCAAACCCTTGTTCTTCTTGCAAAAAACTGGAACTTGAATGTGATATACTTACGTCCCAATAGCAGGATCATTGGCAATTTTACTCCCAGTTTCAATTGACAGTGCAATTTCAGCTAGGATTTTGAGGGGAGTTGTCCCTACTTGAGGAACCTCTAATTGAATTGGAGAGGATTTAGATAGCACCCCTCAGGAGTACTACCCTCAAACCTGTCAATCTGTGAAGATTGTTTGGCACATGAAGGTGCTAATGTGACATCCACAGGGTCTTCAGTTAAAACTGATGAAACCCTTGTGGTTTTGATGGTGTCATCAAGGTCTACTCCAGCTTGTAGCCTCTCACCATCTAAATATGGTTCCTGGGTGGTGAGCACAGTTTCATGAACTGTGTCACTTGATTTGGCAGCACCTGAGAATTTGATTCAAGCCCTTCATTGTATGTAGAAGAAATTTGAGATATAAGAGTAGACATAGTAGAATTGATTTTTGGGAGCTCTTTTGAATGGATGGGGAGGTTTCAATTAATGTGCTCTCAGTGGTAGTGGAAACCATATTTCTTCTTTCACCAACTTGATATTGCTCAAGTTGGGGTGCAGACTCTGTACAGATTGCATAGGGGAGAGTGCTTTGTTCAATAGAGACACCTTGTTGAGAAGGTTCCCTCTTTTACAACTTTATCCTTTTGGGAGGATAGAGAGGTAGCTTCATGAGTGGTCAACTAAATTTTCTTTTTCTTCTTTGGCTTCTTGACCAGGTGAGACTCTAGTTGCTTTTGATACTCACCACTCTCATTTATGGCATTTAAAAGTGCCTATTTTCTCTTCTTTTTACTAACTTCACCCTTTTGAGAGGATGAAGCAGTTGGTTCCCTAGCTTCTAATGGTAGAGAAGAATTGGTCACAGTTATGGAAGGTCCATATTGGTTGTCCAGTGTTTGTACTTCCACAGGTGCATGAGCCATAACTGATTTAGAAACTACACTTGACCTCATGTAAGCATTGGGTATGGGTAGGTCCTAAATATTTCTAACATGAAGTTAGTGAGATTTAGTGCTACCTCCACCTTATTCTTTGTAGTAAGTGACCCAAATAAAGTCTTGGACACTTGCTTACAATTGCCTATTTTGTTTCTATCAATACCTTCAAGCATATATATGTCTATAACATTATAACTTAAAGTAGACATAATAAATCTCGGAAATAAAATTTCCTTACCTCTAGTCTCCAAGGGCATGTGAGCCTGGTACTAAGTTCTTTCAGGATCAATAGCCCCACATTTATGTGCCTGTTATGAGCCATGAAGAACATCAGTTTCTGGACCACAATGGATATATTGTCATACCCAGTCTTCCTGCTAGTAAAGGCTCTCACAATTGCATCAAAGAGAAAAAATCAATCCCTCTTGAGGTTCTTGTTGTTCAGGCTGGACGGATTGACCTTCTCACTTTAGTTTATGAGATCCATAAACTCAGCTAACTCCTGTTGAGTTGGTACTTCCACCATGCGAGATGTAGGAATGCCCAGTGCATTGTTGACACCCATAGCATCAAACTCCACTTATCTGCCTTGAATTGAGCAGTTCACCACTAGAGACACAGCTTGGTCCTCATTTACTACAGTATTGACCACAACATAGTTCCAGAAATCATTATGTACATCCAGATACAGGATTGGATTGGCAGTAAGAGAAATTTCAAGATATGACTCAGAAAGAAACTTCACAAAACATTTGAAGCTATCAGGAGGCTGGTTAGCATCTGTGGAAGCCAAGTAATTGGTGCCCTCCTTTAGGATGAAATCTCTAGAATTGATTCCAGGCATTTTGAGTGTATGAATTTGAGTGGGTAAGAAATTTGAGATAAGGAACTCAAAATGAGAGAGAACGGTTAAGGTTTGCAAAAACTAGGTCAATTGAGATCTCGAAAGCGTAAAGAGTGGTTATGTCGAGATGTCTGGGTATTTATAGAAAAAGATAAGTGACTTGTCGAGAAATAGGAATAAACTGTTGGGATTAGCTTATTGAGAAGTCACATTAATGAATAGATTTATATCAAGATGTCATTGCCCCGACTCTTGTCGAGAACTAGATAGTGACTTATCGAGATGTCAAATAAATACCCATTTTATCCTGAATGAGCTGAATTTTTCAATTTTATTTGAATAAATCAAAATAAAATTAGAATGATATTATATCAAAAGTATTTTACTAAAATAATTTATTAAATTATTTCAGATCTCTACAATACTTGTAGAGAACTCTATAAATAAACATATATCGAGATCTCTACAATACTTATCGAGAAGTTATAATGAGGCTTGTCGAGAAGTCCTTCAAGAAGTCAGGAAAAAGACTTATCGAGAAATCTATCGAGAAGTCTCAAAATGACTTGTCGAGAAGTCATTTAGACTTATCGAGAACTCAATTCTCTATATACTTTTGTTCTTTCAAATTATATCTTATATTAATTTCACATATTGAAATTGTAGTTAACAGTTAGACAGTTTTTCTTAGAGTTTGAAAAATTCCAAATTGAATTTTAAATTTAGAAAAATAAATATATAAATATTTCTGAAATATTTAAAAATCATATTTCAGTTAATTTCCAATTTAATCAAATAAATTTTGTTTTATCAACAATTTATCTGCTGCAACATATTAGCTGAGTTCTTGGCTTTAGGATGAAAAATTTAGCATTCCAATTTTACTAACAAGTTTAGTGAAAGTTGTTTCATCCAAAGGTTTAGTGAAAATGTCAGCTAATTAGTTTTCTACTGGAACAAAAATGAGCTCAATAGTACCATATGCAACATATTCTCTAATAAAATGGTACCTTACAAAAATGTGCTTAGTTCTATAATGATTAACTGGATTAACAATAATAGATATAGCACTAGTATTGTCACACATAATTGGAATTTTATGTAACACTAGGTCATAGTCCATTAATTGATTTCTGATCCAAAGCACTTGTGCGCAGCAACTTCCAGTAGCTATGTATTCAGCCTCAGCTGTGGAAGTTGACACAAATTGTTATTTCTTACTATACCATGATACAAGTCTTTGACCATGGAACTGACAGCTTCCACTTGTGCTTTTCCTGTCTACCTTGAATCCAACAAAATCTGCATATGTGTATCTAATAGCTTCAAATCATGTCCCCTTTGGATACCATGGTTCTAAGTTTGGTGTTCCCTTTAAGTATCTGAAAATCCTCTTCACAATTATTAAATGTGATTTCTTAGGATTTTCTTGAAATCTAGCACACAGACATGCTGCAAACATGATGTCTAGTCTAGTAGCAGTTAAGTACAGCAAAGATCCGATCATTCCTCTATAACCTGAAATATCTACACTTTTTCCTTTCGTATCTTCATTCAAATATTTAGCTATAGACATAGGTGTTGATGCAGGTGAACAATTAACCATTCAAAAAAATTTCAATAAATCTTTAATTTACTTGGTTTGGCTGATGAAGATTCCATCACTTCTTTGGCTGACTTGAAGTCCAAGAAAGTAACTTAATTCTCCCATCATGCTCATCTCATATTTACTCTGCATGGGTCTTGAAAATCTTTGACATAATTTTACATTTATAGAACCAAAAATGATATCATCCACATAGATTTGAACTAGGATCATATCACCACCATGTTTCTTGTAGAATAAAGTCTTGTCAATTGTTCCTCTAGTGAATCCATATTTGAATAGAAATTCTGAAAGTATATCATACCAAGCTCTAGGTGCTTAATTCAATCCATAGAGAGCCTTTAACAGTTGGTAAACAAAATCTGGAAATTATGGATCTTCAAATCCGGGTGGTTGTTGCACATAAACCTCTTCTTCCAACTCACTATTAAGGAATGCACTCTTTTACATCCATTTAATATACTTTAAAATTTGAATGTGCAGCAAATATAAGAAAGATTCTTATTGCTTCAAGTCTTGCAACTGGAGAAAAAGTTTCATCATAGTCAATTCTTTCTTCTTGTGAGTAGCCTTTTGCAACCAACCTAGCTTTGTCCCTTGTTACAATTCCATTTTCATCAACTGTGTTCCTGTACACCCACTTTGTTCCACTTATGCTTCTTTTCTTTGGGGCAGGAACCAACTTCCAAACTTTATTTCTCTCAAATTAATTCAGCTCTTCTTGCATGGCAGATATCCAGTCAGGATCAAGCTGAGCTTCCTCGGTTTTCTTAGGCTCAATTTGTGAAAGAAAGCATGCATGTAGACATTCATTTACAGTTGCACTTCTAGTCCTCACTGCAATATTTGGATCACCAATAATTGCATCTCTTATATGACTCCTATCCCATTTCCTGGTGTGATTTTGTTGACTTGAATTTTCTGTAATTTCCTCACCATTGGCATGACTTGCAGAACTTTCACCTCTTTCTCCCCTGAGTTTTTTCCATCAAATTTTAGGTATATGAGATGAGTTTTCATCCTCATGATTCACTTGCTCAGTTAACTCATCATTTATTATGTTGCTTGTGTTGATCTCAACTTCATCTTCATAATCACTATCAATGTTTATATTATCAAAGTTAAGGACTTCAGCTTCATTCTCATCAAAGCATTCCAATCCTGGACACTTGTTATCATCAAAGGTCACATCTGTGCTTCCCATTATTTTTTTGTTCTCAAGAACATAAGCTATGTAGGCAGTCCTTTCCAATGAGTATCCCAGTAAAATTGTTTCAAAAACTTTAGAGTCAAATTTTCCAACATATTCAGAGTTGTCTTTGAGCACAAAGCATTTGCTTCCGAACACATGTAGATGCTTGAAAGTAGGCTTCCTTTTTAACAAAATTGAGTAAGGTGACTTGCCAATGCTTTTGTTGATAAGATATCTGTTTTGAGTGTAGCATGCAGTGTTGACAGCTTCTTCCCAAAAATTTGTTGGCAAATTGGCATCTAGCAGCATTGTTCTAGAAACCTCAACTAGAGTTATATTCTTCCTTTCAACTACCCCCATTTTGCTGATATGTTGCAGCTGAGAACTCTTAAACAATACCCTTGTCTTTGCAGAATTCATTTAAAATTGCATTCCTGAATTTTGTGCCTTTGTCATTACTCAATATTTTTTCACATTTTGATCTTCAGCCTGCTTCTCAATCTTCTTGATGTGTTCGATGATAATCTGTGGAGTTTCATCCTTTGAATACATAAATTCCACCCAAATGTATCTTGAGTAGTCATCCACAATTACCAATGCATATTTCTTCCTTGAAATAGACAAGACATTGACTGGTCCAAACAGATCCATGTGAATAAGCTGCAACGGTGCACTTATTGAATTTGCAGCCTTGCTCTTGTGACTAGACCTTTTCATTTTGCCTTTTTGACAAGCTTCATAGACTTCATATTGAGCAAATTCCAGAGCTGGCATATCTCTCACTAATTCCTTTTTCACCAGGGTATTGATTGCCTTGAAATTTAGGTGACAGAGCTTTTTGTGCCACAATTTACTTTGATCAATGGATGCCTTGGCGTAGAAGCAACATATACCATCCTTATTTGCAGAGTATAGATCTGTAACAAACAAGCTTCCTTTCCCTGCTCCTTCAAAAGCAACTTCACCAATCTTTTTGCTGATAATTGAGCAGTCTTTTTTGTCAAATGAAACACTGAATCCTTTATCTGTGAATTGACTGACACTTAGGAGATTCACCTCAATACCAACTACCAGTGCTACATCTTCAATGACAATATTCCCATAAATTAACTTGACATATCCCATTATGAATCCTTTGTTGTTGTCTCCAAAAGCACCAATGGGCCAGCCACCTCCTCAAATTGTGATAGCAGGACTTTATCACCTGTCATATGCCTGGAGCATCCACTGTCTATGATCCATATGACTTTATTCTTCTTGGTCTGCACACAATGAGGATTAGGTGTCTTTAGCTACCCAAGCAGTGTGGGTACTATCTTCTTGTTGACATAAGTTGTAGAAGTAGAATTTGATATTTCAAAAAGAACAGTGTTCAATGATTGATTTGAATTTTCCTTTTTTGCTATAGATCCAAGATTGATTCTTTCAGATCTACTCTCAATTTATGACATCTTGTTATAACCTTCATGTTACATGGAATGCAATCAAATTTGTCAAAATAGGATTAGGGATCTTCATCATTTGCTTCATTGTATTTACATGCTCCTACTTTTGGCTCACTAACAGCCTTACAAAGGTGAGTTAGGTGATTGGTTGAGCCACACTTTTGACATTATTTCCTGGGAGCATCTACAACAATTGCAAAGTTATTGCTCTTGTTAACTCCAATCTTCCCATTCTTGTTCTTGTTCTTGTTCTTCTTCTTCTTCTTTTTCTTCTTCTCTACATTCTCAGTCTCAATTTCCTTGATTTGTGTCTTAGAAACTTCATTGACCATGGGTTTCTTCTCAGTTTTGGTGGTTGGAGTGGTTTCTGCATTTACTTTCTCACTGTCCTCATCTACAAGTTCTTGCTTGATGATCAACTCCTCCTCACTAAAATAGACCTCACATTTCTTGACCAAAGGTGCATCTACTTTTCTCAGCATAATTGGAACATTTTCATCAGCAATCTCCTTTCCTTTGTCACCTTCATTTTTCTTATTTTTGTTCAGGGCATCATAGTCCAAACCAATTGCTACATTAGCACAAGATTTATTCTTCTCATGGTATTTTCCAACCAACTAATATGCATTTTTGAAAGACTTCAATTTCAATTCATTTTTTCTCAATTTTTCCCTCAACACAGCTTCTATTTTACTTGCACACTTGAGCTTGTTCTTTAGATATTCATTTTACTGCTTGGCTGTTTCAAGCCCAATAAGATGCAGCTCCAATTCTTGCTATTAAATATCAAGCTTCTCATTAATTTTTACATTCTACTAACTTCTTCAGTAGCTGCCACCATGCTTGTGTGGATGTGAAACATTTCTACACTCATCTTTTTAACAGTTTTTTATACTGACTTGTATTTAAATCAACGATAGTTAGAGTTGGTACATTTGATTTTGACGAGGATGACTTTCCTTGCTCTAAACCCATAAGTGCATAATTTCGAAATTCTTCATTATAATATCTTAATCACTGTCATCCCAACTCATTCCTTCAGCTATGTAAGCCTTTCCCTGTTATTTATTCAAGAGAGCTTCATACTTTGCTTCCAACTCTTGATAAGCTTTATCCTTCTTCACTTTCTTTGGCTTCCTACACTCAGTTTCAAAGTAGCCCAACTCATCACAGTTGTAGAACCTTATCTTTGATCTATCAAAAAATCCAGTTTTGTAGCCACTTTTTCCACCTGAGTTGTATTGTGTTTTTCCTTTCCAATTGTTGTCATTGTTGGATGTCTGTCCCTTGTTCTTGAAGTACTTTGGCTTTTTGACCCCTATGTTATAAAATTTTCTTGCAAGGTAAGCCATGGACTGATCTAGCTCATCCAATTCATCAAGGGTATAGAATTTATCCTCTTCAAGTTCCAGTATGACTTGCTTCTATGGTTCCTTATTCTTTTACTCAATGTTTTGAACAGCTGGAGTCTGGATCTCTAATTCATTCTCAGATGACTTGTTGTCATTGGCAACCAATGCACTTGTTCCATCAACAATGTCCCATTGACCAACTCCCAAAGATTTTCTTTGGATCATTTCCAGCTCATAGGTTTTTAAAATCCCATACAAAACCTCTAATGTCATTCTGCTCAAGTCTCTTCCTTCTCTAATAGCTGGTATTTTCTGTTCCAAATGGTTAGGAAGGGTGAGCAAAAATTTAAGGTTTACCTCCTTAGCTTCATAATTCTTATCATGCAGCTGCAAGTCACTAATCAGCTTGTTCAATCTCTCAAAAAAATCAGTAACACTTTCTTTAGGTTTAGCCATGAAACCCTCGTACCGAGACACCAATATCCTCCTTTTGTTGGATCTAACTTCCTCTATCCCTTCACACATTATCTCAATCTTTTCCCAGATTTGTTCAGCAGAATCACAGTTGAAATTTTTTTATACATTCCATTGTCAAGAGACTCAATTAAAATGAGTTGGAGACTGTTATCCAGTACAACCTTTTCCTTTTTAGGCTCTGTGTAGGTTAAGGGGTCTTTAGTTATATAATGTGCTGGTATGACTATATCTTATTCTGTAGATTCAGAAACTCTCTCCATGACAATGAAAGGTCCATTCTTGAGGATCTGGATATACATGGGAATTGCCATTCTTATGAACAACATCATTTTCTTTTTCCACAGTGTGTAGTTGACCTTGTCAAAGGCTGGTATCTTGATGCTTGTTAATTTCTGAGCACTCATTCTTCCAATATCTTTATCTGTTTACTTTCAGATTTGGCTCTGATACCACTTGTTAGATATTTAATGCTTTGACATATAACACAGGGGAGTGATAGTGTTTCTTGGATTTTTCTTTGTTTTAAGCTTTTTGGATTATGGTTTGAACAAAGCAGTCATAGAATTGTAGAGATATTGAAGTAAACATAAAAAAACATAAACACACAATATCAAAAACTCACTTAATTTTATTAATTAAGTTTGTCTTGCTAAAAATTATGTGTTCATAAAAAAATAAGAACTCAGCTTCTATCTTGAGAGAATACAAGAAAATCTAGATCTATTTGTTACTTGTGAACTAAGGACCCGTGTATGCTTTATAGAATAGCAACACGGGTTTACAAAACTTGCACTAAAATATACTAAACCATTTTCTAAAGAAACCATTTTATATTTCCATTTATAGCTTAGCAAATCTGTGCAGAAACTTGCAGGTATGTGACCACCCTTTGTCCAGTTAATCTTGGCCCTTGAACTTGTATTCTTCCAGTTAATCTTGGCCCTTTGTCCAGTTAAATAGATTGTTTGGTGACTGATACCCTTGAATCTTGAACTTGTCTGTATTCTAAATTTAAGAAGTATATCAAGATCTCCAATTTGTTCTATAGAGAAGTGACATCTCGATAAGCGTAATGACTTATCAAGTTCTATGAGTTCTCTATTGGTATACTTGACTTGTCAAGGTCTCTAGATCCTTGATGTGAAATGACTTATCGATATGTCTGAGATCTCTACATGTAGAAATGACTTGTCGATATCTCTAAGATCTCTATATACACACTTTTGACTTATCAATATCTCTAAGATCTCTACATGAGAAATTGACTTGTCGATACTCCAATTCTTCACATTTTATTTGACTTGTTGATATCTCTGAGTTCCCTACATGCAGAAATGACTTATCGATATCTCCAGTTCTCTACATCTTCATTTGAATTTTCGATATCTCTGAGACTTCTATATAAGCCATTTTGGACTTCTCTACAAGTCATTTTGGACTTCTTGAATGACTTCTCGATATAACTTGATCTGTGACTTATCGATATCTTGACTTAGAACATTTTTCATAGAACAACTTAATTCAACTCCAAGCTTCTACATCTTTTCTATGAGCCATGATCATGGCTTGATCTTCTTCCAGTGTTTATTGCTTAGCTTGAATCTGTTCACAGAAAAATCCCCAGTCTAATCTTCTAACCATTTTTACAGACTCAAGAAATACAATACAGAATACAGATTTAGA